>NC_056746.1:339139930-339279930 GCF_019279795.1 Protopterus annectens
GTGGCAAATGTGTTTCTTCCAAGTTTATTTTCAAAGGGAACTGCTACACTTTTGTACACAATGACTATAAAGTTACATCTGACCATCAATTTTGACTGTTCATCAATCAATACGGTTTATGCTGCAGTTTGTAATTCTTGTCATTATTTCTATGTGGGAAAAACCAACAGGAAACTGTCAGACAGAATAAAAGAACATTATGGGGCTATCAGAAGTTCTGACTCTCTAAATGCACTAGCTAGGCATTCACTAATATACTTTGCTTGTGTCTTTCGGCTTTTCCTGGTTAGGGGTCGCCACAGCGGAACTCCGGTCTGCTAATGATTGGTAGTTGATTTTCACTAATATACTAATTTTGAAAATTTTCTATTTTTAGTATTAGAGCAAGCAGAACTGTTTTATAGTGACTATACTACTCTTCTTGAGGTTAGGGAACTCAAAAAACAACTTTTGCTGGGAGTGGATTCAGCTCCTGGTTTGAATTGTATCAATTTAAAATAGTCTTTGAAATGATTCACGACAGACTCACTTTTCACTAGTTTACTGTATATTCTACATGATTTTTTAGGTCACTTCATTACCATACAATGGTATGAGCATATTTAAAGAAAGATATGGTTATTTTATTGGCTGTTACTTCTTTACTGCTTTATTGCCATATCACATGTAGTATATATTTACTGATTTTCTTTGTACCTTCTTATTTCTGAATAAGTTCTTGCATATTAAAATAACAAAAGTGAGCTCAATGACTGGTTCTGGTGTTGCCTTTTCATACAGCCGTATAAATGTTTTTGCCAATATATATATATATATATATATATATATATATATATATATATATATATATATATATATATATATCTCAATCACACACACACACACACACACACACACACACACACACACACACACACACACACACACACACACACACACACACACTAACGTGGTGCTTGCTACTTGGGAACGAGAAAAACTTTGGTACACCTCCCTCGATTTATCATAGATATATTGAAGATATCTTTTTTCGTGGACTGGCACAGTTATGCAATTGGATATGTTCATACAAGCTATGGAAAACAATATTACTTTCCTGTCTTTTGTTAAATCAGGTTGTGGAAGGAAACGCTTCCATCTCGATTGACTATATTAAAGTGTCTAGGTTCATAGGTAGGTACTGGGCTATCTGCCCGAAGGCATATATTAGTCCAGCCATGTTGTGTGGTATTCACCGCCCCTTTGGTTAGTTCCCTAGACCCTTGGCCCCTGTCTAGTAGAGCTGTTGGTATGATCCCTGTTGTGAACTTTGTGACCCATCCACTCGTCAAGGTTCCTCTTGAGGAGCGATAGTGAGGGGCTCTATCTTATGTAGATCAGGACCTTGTTCCATAGCAAGGGAAGTCTTTGCGAAGGGAATCTATCCCTCCAGCATGTTCTATTCATTCTTGTGCTGAGGTTTATATCCCTAGAGCATCTAGCTTGAGTAGATGGTGTTTTGCTAAGATGGAGCATGTTCAACAGTTCTGGGTTGGACATGGCTCTGTATGTTAGACAGAGATCGCCTCTGAAAAGGCGGTATGCAACACAGAAAAGCCTTAATTTTTTCAATCATGATGCATAGGGCAACTGTTTGAGGCCAGTAATCCTCTTAGTGAGGTACCTCTGTGGTCTCTCCAGCTGCTGGAGATGCCTAGCCAGGTACATTCCAATTGGTGCACTGTACTCAATAATGGGACTGATGAGGGAAGAGTAGAGGGGCACCACTACATCCTTAGGTCTTGATGTGAACCCTTTCATGATCAGACGGGTCACATAGAAGGATTTTCTAACCACCTTGGCAACATGGTTATCAAAGGAAAGCTGACTATCTACTTGGGTCCCTAGATCCCTCATTACTTCTTCAGATTTCAGGGGGTTACCTCCTACGTGGTAGTTTGTGGTACTCTGTTTTTTCCAAAGGGGATTTCTACACATTTTTTAGCATTTAGCTTGAGACCATGACTTTGACACCATGCATCAGACTCATTAAGGCCCTTCTGGAGGATATCCATGTCGGCCGGAGACTCTATTACAACACCCAGTTTGCAGTCGTCCGCAAACTTGGTCAGTCACAGCCCTTCAGTGCTTGCCTGTACGTATGAGAAGTATATGCCAAACAGGAAGGGCCCCAGGAAAGAGCCCTGAGGAACACCACTCATTACTCGTCTCGATTCGGACATAGATCCCACTACTCTTACTTTGTGGGATCTGTCTGAGAGCCAGTTTGCAATCCATCTTGTGACGCAAGGGTTTATGCCCAGGTTGGTGAATTTATCAATAATACCCAAATGGGGAATGGTGTCAAATGCTTTAGCAAGGTCAAGGTAAGCCGTGTGTACCTCCTTTCCCTTATCTATAGCCTAAATGCTTTAGCAAGGTCAAGGTAAGCCGTGTGTACCTCCTTTCCCTTATCTATAGCCTGAGTAACTGTCTCAAAGAAGTCCACCAGGTTCAGGAGGCATGATCTGCCCTTGATGAAGCCGAACTGTGTAGGATCAAGTGGTTGGAGGTTCCCAATCTCTCTATTTATGAGTTCCATAATGATTCGCTCCATTGCCTTACAGATAAGACTGGTCAGGCTTATTGGTCGGTAGCTCCCAGGGTCAGTTGTGGTCCCAACCTTGTGCAGCGGAACCACTGTTGCTGTGTGCCATTCTATGGGCACATATCCTGTTGAGAGGCTGAGACTGAACAGGGTATTCAGATGCAAGGTTAATTCATTTTGGAGCTTGCGTATGACACAGCCCGGGACACTATCTGGTCCCATGGAGGCAGTATTTTTAGCTTTAGATAAAGCCTTATTAACCAACGTATCGGTAATAATTGGAGTTACACAATCCCCTGGAATAGTAATAGGCCCTGTAGGTGGTGAGGGGGGGAAGAAATTTGCACTGAACCTATCAGCCAAGATGTTGGCAATGTCAGTGGGGTCAGTATATTTTGTTCCATTTTGTACTAGCTCAGAACAGACCCGAGTGTTGCCATTTAGGTTTTTGACGTAACCATAGAAGGCCTTATGGTTATCCTTGACATCCTTGGCAACCTTCTTTTCGAAATTGGCTTTAGTTGACTTAATGAGGGCCCTCAATTTCTTACCAATGCTGATCAGGGATGATTTTTCTACTCGAGATTTGGCCTTTTTTTTGTACAAGTCTCCTCCTTTTATTGTATAGTTTGCTTATGGACGGGGTCCACCAGACTGGTTTATTCTTGCTTGAGGAAGGAGTCTTGGATTTATTTGGGATAGCACGGTCTATGCAATCCTGAAGATGTATATAAAAGTGCCTTGGTGTAGGATTCTGCATCCGAGATATCATTATCCATCTGCAAAGGAATAGTGAAGCTTTCCACTTCTGACGCAAGTAGTTTGAAGTTTGGTTTGGAAAGGTTTTTTAGGATGGTTTCTTTGACTGGGGGAGGTGGAGGGGTAAGGACGTCCACAGTTATCAGTTTGTGGTCTGATCTGACCAGAGAGGGAGTGATAATGGGTGTGGTATAATGGGCGCCCATATTTGTGATGATTAAATCCAATATGTTGCCCCCTCTAGTGGGAGAATATACAAGTTGTTCAAGGGCATTTGAATTTATAAATTCTATGAACCGCTGGGCATAGGAGTTAGAATTTTGGTAGTTCGCCCAGTCTATACCAGAGTAGTTGAAATCACCCAAATTTATGGTGTTGGGTAGGACCTTTATATTTTCCAATGCCTCAAGGAATGCTGAGTGAGCATCTTGGAGCATGGTGGGCGATCTATAACAGGCTACAACTTGAAATGTGGTTTTGTCTGCTGATATTTGTGCACGGATGACCTCTGGGGCATCATGCTGCGCCACTACCCTGGAGATGTGGGTATCCTTCATTAATATGGATACACCTCCGCCCTTTGTACTGCAATCTGGTAACGGAGGCCGGAAGGTATGACACAAATTGTAACCGGGTAGTGCTGGGGTGCTCTCTGGAGCCTTGAACCAGGTTTCCGTCACTGCACAAACATCGATTTTCTCCATACTGAGGAGTGCCTCGAGTGCGTGCATTTTGAGGTTGAGACTTCTGGCGTTGAGTAGCATTACCCTTAGTTTTTGGTTACCTCTGCTGGTTACTGTGGTTGGTTTGTCCTTTGAGCCTTGCCTAAAAAAGGCACTATGGGGACGGCAAGAGCCTTGGCCAGTATTCGAAAGCCTAGGAGTGACAAGCTCCAACTATATCTGGCGAAACAGCGAGGCTCGTCTATTATGTCATCCCAGGCAGACAGACACTGGATCCCCTTAGAATGACACCAGAAGCTTAGCCAACTGTTGAAATTGATCATTTTGTCTTTGTATTGTGGTATCATTCTAGGTGAATGTAGTATGCTGCTCAAGGTCAGGGTCATACCATCTTGGGCTACATGATCAGAGAGCTCCTCAATGTCTCTTTTCATGTAGTCCAGGGAGGTACGTCTTAGATCATTCACACCAACATGTACAATGACAGCATCATACTTGTACTTGTTCTGGAGTGACCCAAGTGCCTGTGTTATGTGGCGGATCCTAGCACCAGACAGGCAGCTGACAGTAACCTTCTCCTTGTTCAGCCTGGTGAGTGGAACATCTGTGTGCCTTACTATAGTCTCTCCTATTACTAGCATGTTGGGTATGGTATTTTGTCTTGGGGGCTGTCGTGAGGCACACTGCTGAGGTGAATTGTGTGTTTTTTGGCTTGTGTTTGGAGGTGCAGGTTGCTTGCTTGTCTGCTTTGGAGGGCACGGTTTCTTTTTCAGATTGGTACCTAGTGCCCCCGAATATATTTTTGTGTATTTATGTATATGTTTTGTAGATCCATGTGTGACTGGTGGTGTGATGCTAGTGTCGCTTCTCCTCTTGACTGTCTGTTACAGTCATGGGTTGAGAGCGCTTAACCTCCAGTCTGGCTGTGTATTTGCATCTTTCAAGTGTTTGTGTCTAGAGGTAAGAGGAGAGGGTTGTCTGTATACATGAGGCAGTTATGACATTGCCTCAGGATGCCCAATTCCACCAGATGAACTGGAGAGTACACCTGAAGCTGACCTCTGGACATGCTTGGAAAACTGAGTTTCACTTGTCTTGCGGACAATCAAGGGTCTTATGCTGTATTATAATAGTGCAGAATGGAGATTTGGAAAATAATAGTGCTGTCTAGGAGATTTGGACAAGTGATGATTTGGGTTATGCAAGTGCTGCAATAAGAGCAGTTGATCTGAAGCACTTGAGTTGAGGCTTGCCTAGTTCTAAGGGAAAATGTGCAGTGCAGACTTTGTGGAGCCAGGAATAGTATACCCAGCTAACAGACACTGCTCTGTGCGCAAAACCGCGCAAAGAGTTACAGGGTTTTAAGAGAGAGATCAAGGAGTTTGGAATTTGACCCAAAATGGCCAATAAAAATACAGTTTCTAGGCAGTAACCACTCCTACAGGGACAGGCAGGCTGCTCAGTGTTAACCACTGCCACTGGTGAACACAGAGACTTACCTTTACCCCAAGTAAGCATTGGCCTCCAAGAAACTTACAAACAGTTCAGAACAGCAACTCTGTAACTGAACTTTAAATTATAGAAAGTGGGGGAAAAGCAAGATTTTTTTTGTTTTTGTTTAAGGATAGCAGGGACACACAAGTAGCAAACTAGTCAGAACAATGCAATAAATGACCCCAACATGTGTGTGCTAGGTCAGAGGCAAGTAAAATGCAATTTTAAGAAAAAATTATTTTAAATCAAGTGCAACACAGAAAATGCAATAAACAGGTTCTAGGTATGTTCTAAATACTGTTTCTAACACAGATATCAACTTTTGCAAGCAAGAAAACACCGAAAAGTAGCTTCTAACATTTATCGTAAAGACATCTACCGTAATAATTTCCTGAATTTTACAAGCCAGCACCCTTTTTACATGAAATATAATGTGTTAAAAGGCCAGCTCATTAGACTTTCTAGGTTGGTTAGTGATGATCAGCTTTTTAAACAAATAGGCCGACTTACTTGAACTGCTTTTGCAAAAACACTACCCCAGAAACTTGATTGTAAAAGTAACTGAAGAAATTACCAATGCCAGACATGTTTCCTATCCACCTAATCTAAATCTGGTTTCCAACCTAATCAACAAAGTAACACTCAATTAGCAGATATAACTTTAAGCTTTCCAATTCCTATCTGCAGGGACATGCAAGCTATTCGAAACATTTAGTTTCTAGCATCTGGAATATTGTTGCAAGCTCTTCTACTTTGCCTGAACTGCTTGGCAGACAGCCTATGTTTTCATACAAGAGGACACGTACTTTAAGAAGCTCTTTCGAAAACAGAAACTCTCAGTTTTTGAGAGGAAATGTTCGCAAGGTTTCTAACTCCCCAGGGATGTTCAAATGTAACAAATGTGTCTGTTGTCAATATATTACTTGTTGTTGTTGTTGTGTCTTTCGGCTTTTCCCGGTTAAGGGTCACCACAGCGGAACTCTGATCCACTAAAGATTGGCAATAGACGTTTACGTGCTGAGCTGCCGGCCCTGACGCACAACCTTCAATGACAGTACGCCCATTCACGCATGTCTCCACACAGATACTACAAGTCCTTTTTTCACTTTTGACCATATTAACCTCGCTGTTACTTTTTCCAACCATTTTTACTGTAATTCCTAGAACATTGTTTATGCAGGGATTTGTGTGACTTGCAGTTATTTTTTATGTTGGAAAGACGAATTGCAAACTTTCAAAGTGCATCAAAGAACATTATACTGCTATTAGAACCCAAAACAAACAGTTACAATTATTTGGCTAGACACTCTATAGCTTGCCGTGAATTTGTTAAATTCCATTTTATTGTTTTAGAGCAAGTTGATTTGTTTTCTGGGGACTACTCCGCTCTAGTGGAGGTGAAGGAGCTTAGATGGCAGCTCTGTTTGGGTGCAGAGTCCTCCCCAGGGTTAAATGATGCCTTTAACTTAAAATGTGTACTCCGATAGAAAGTGAGAACTGATTTCCATTATTACTTATTAAGGACTGCAGTTTTATATATATTGTTTTGAGCTGTTTATTTCATAAATTACTTATTCTCTAGTATTACCCATGCTGATATATTAGATCAGACAGACTTTTTGCTACTCAGGTTTCCTGTTGAGGTACACCCACCTTATACGTATGCATGAGTAATGAAACTTTCATAATTACTCTTCCATCATGGTTTAGGGGGTTTACTGCAACTTTGATTGGACTGCATTATTTCTATTGTTAACTTAATTTTAACTCTAAAAACTGCAGTTTACTTATTCTGAAAAAGTTCTTAAAGAATGAAAGCGCTCTCAATTATTGGTTCTACTTGCTGCATTATTTCCGATTGTTTTGGAAAGTTATTAACTTTATTTACGTTCCACATATGCCTTCGAAGTTTGTTTATTATTTTGATAATTTTCTTTGCTAGTGTTCTTGTTCCTCTTTGCTTCTCTAATCTTTTCCATGACTTCTGTTGGTATTTCTGGTTAATAAGATATGAAAATTAAAAAAAAAATCCATCTATATATGTACATATATGTGTGTGTGTGTGTGTATATATATATATATATATATATATATATATATATACACATACATATATATATATATACATATACATATATATACATATACATATATATATATATATATATATATATATATATATATATACACACATATATATACATATATATATATATATATATATATATATATATACATATATGTGTATACATATGTGTGTGCAAAATATTAATATCTTATTAACCAGAAATACCAACAGAAGTCATGGAAAAGATTAGAGAAGCAAAGAGGAACAAAGACCATGGTTAACGGAGTACGGCAATAAAATAGACTGTTAACCAAGGATCTAAAATTGGACCGGAGTACAAATAATTATAAGCAGCAATGACAAAATTGCATTTAGCCCTGCAAGATGAAAAAAATCACTGGCACTAGTATTAAAAACCATAAAACAGTCTTCCCTGACTATGCCCGTTTGGTCAAAGAATTTTCCCTAATAACATTTGTGCAAAGAATGGGATTCTGAAATACCAGTGGAATTGTAGTTACTCCTATTTGTTGCCTATGTTAAATGATGTCCCAGAAGAAAACAAAAGTTATGCTATGTCAATGTCTCCCCTTAAAACCTCTTTATTAAATTATCATGTATGACATAGGCAACCTTACATTTATATAAATGAACAACACTAACACTACTTTAGTTGCAAACATAATCCATCACTTATAATCTATCTAGTCATCGTCAGTTAAGCATTATATGGCTCATTCAAATCTTGCCTCTTAAACTAGGTTCCTTCTCTGCATATACTGTTCCCACAATTCTCATTTTTTCCTATGTAGTTTGCTCCTTCCCTTTTCTAAAGACCCTAATTCCAGTTGTTTATCTCCGTTACTATATTCACTACTTCTATTAAAGTTGGTCTAGACTTAGATTTCCATTTTCTAGTAATTGCTTTTTTTTTGCCAGCCGCCATAATTACATATTACCTGTTGCACTTAAAAATAGCATGCAAAGAAAATAATACACCACAAATACAGTACTATTAAGAAAATGTTTTCTTTACTTACAGTTAGCTTTCTTACCTCTCTTCCCCTCCCCAAAGCATTTTTCCCAACATTAATGACATGAAGTAGGGCATACAAAGTCCCCCAGAAATCCAACAAACTTTGAAAAAGTCCAATATTTCCTTTGATTCAGGACTGACAATGTGGATTTAGTGGCAGCTATAAATAATTAAAATCAACTCATCAACACTTTGCTCTTGCTACTGGAGAGGTCAAGGGAATTTGCCAGCAAGATCTATGGCCTGAGGATGGCACATTACCAAACACAACACTGCCTTGTGTTAAACACTAAGCGTAAAAGGACCCACTGCTGCATACCATTTAGTCCTTGTATTTGGGCACCAAGAGATGCATCCACAATCCTAACACAAATCCAAATAAGCTCAGGGTAAGAAAAGGACTCAACACAAAGCTTGCCTCATCTCCCCTCCTGTCAGTGATTGCCAATTATAGGCACTTAAGGTGCAGAAAAAGTTTGTACAGTATTCAGTGGAGAGACCGTAGTAGGATTAATTTTTTGTTGGCCAGAAGTGACATCTGTGTGGTATGCACTGGTACGGCTGATTGCTGATCATTAAGCAGCTGAAGAAAATATTTTTATTTATATATATATATATATATATATATATATATATATATATATATATATATATATATATATATATATTATGTACGGACCATAATGCTAGATTCAGATAGTCTTCTTGCATCCATCTCAACCTGTGGATTCCTCAGATCCGATGTTAGCTCTTCCACAGCATTAAGCTCCAAATCTCCTTCCCCTGCTCTCCCACAGTGCCTTGCAGACCAGAGTCTCCTCAGACAAAGCTTGCCCTTAAAACTAGAAGTAATAACCCTGAGAGAAAAATAAGCACCCATAAAGGAAGGAAAACAAGAAAAGGAGACTGGAGAGTCCCAACAAACCCTTGGATGGATCCGCAAGTTCTGTCAGAAGCCACAACTAAAAGGATAATTTGGAGATGTAACTGTGGAAGAGATGAAGAAAATATGGACCTAGCGTTAAGTATGCAACTTTTGTACCCAATGTTGTCTTTTCCATCTGTCTCAACTTGTGGTGCACAGTCCCTCAAATGGGTGGTACTAGGAGACAATATTTTGTAATAGAGCCAAAGGTAGATCTAGACCTGGACTGCATGTCATACCTTTGTCACCAATTACAAACTTGAATGTTAGTCTGGAGAAGGCTATCAAAGTAGCAACTGCTCTGGCACAGTGAGCCTTAGGTTTTCTAGGAAGGAAAAGAGTTTTACTGGAATAAACAAATGAAATACATACAAATCAGAGAGCCACCTGAAGGGTCACTTTACACGATGGCTTTCTTAATTTAGTTCCAGAAAAACAAATAACTGATTAGACTTTCTGTTATGTTTAGTTGTGTGTAAATAAAACCCAAGTTGAAAATGAACATCTGAATACTGAAACCTGTATTATTCCCTTTGTTACCGAATTATGGGGGGCAGGAAGCTGGATACAGTGGGGGGCAGGAAGCTGGATACACTGGTTCATGTCAGATAGATGCCACGTTAGGATAGTCCGAGACTGCAACACAATGAAACCTAGTCATATGGAAATGCAGGAAAGTGCTTGAAGCTGATGACTGCCAAAAAGTCGGTCTTCCAAGAGAGAACCTTCAAGTCCACAGTGGACGATTGCTGGAAAGGTACCACAGTCAAGGTTTGTTAAGCCAATGGAAAGTCCCAGGGAGCAGGAAAGAACAGGGTCTCTGACCTGAGAGTGAGAGTAGAAAGGTACCTTTTAAGGTTTTCAACAATTTCCAAGATGCCAATGATGTCTGATGGACCAATATTGAAGGTTAGAACTGGCTGCCAATTACCTTAATGGTAGTGTAACTAGACCCTGAACAGAAAAGACCAGTTAAGATCTAGTACAGCACCTAAAGGTGTTGAAAAGGGATCTAAACTTTTAGTGGTAGCCCATAAGGAAAACCTTTTCTATTTAGTAAAATACTGGATGGTTTCTGAAAAGGATAGATATGCGCGACTCTCAGAAAGTTTTGGATCTCTGGCAATCATTGAAATTGGGAAAAGCATGTATTTGTTTGAGGGACTTTAGGTACAAGTCAGGTTGATCGAAGGGATGGAAAATAATATCTAGAATCATGCCCAGAACCCAAGGAGAGTGTCTGGGATTATACCACAGTTGTATGGAGAATCCTGCCTCACTCATTTTTAGATTCGATAGAGACAACAGGGAGATGGACAGCTTAGCTTAAAAGGAAGCTTGAATACCACTTTAGGCATAAAATAAGAATTCGTTCTCAAAGAAACCCTGTCCCTATAGAAAATATGGCGAGTCAACACTACCTCAGGAGACTGCAGCTAAGATACCCTTCTTACAGATTACTCTGACCTCTGCAAAACTGGTTTTCCATATTAAGAACCTCAAGTCAGGCAGATTAGTGGACTCAAAATGGAGCAAAATGTTAGCTTTTAAAACACAAAATTAAGATCCGGGGGCAATGGTTTACTTGGTGGCCTCTTATGCAAAACTCTGTTCAAGAACATTTTGACATGCAACTGCCTTGAAAGAGAAGGATCTATGGGGAGATGTGATGAAATGGCAGATAAAATTAACCTTGACAGAGGAATAAGAAAGGCCATAAGAAATTAACTCACACAAATATTGTAAAACCAAAGAATAACTATCCCAAAGTAGGTGCCGGTTATGTTGGCACCAACTTCATTTGATAGTATGAGATTTACTAGTAGCAGGCTTTCTTAGTACCTGCTGTATCTTCTCAGTAAATAAGTGCCTAAAAGGAATTCAGACCCAGTCATCCAGGCAGTCAACTGAAAATGACAGATGTCAGAGTGTATCAAAAGTACAGCTGTGTACACTTACCATAAATGTAGATATTAGAGAGTATTCATTGTTGCACTCTTTACATTGGGGTAATCTGCTGGCAGGTTGCCCTCAGTCGGCCTGAATAACAAAGTCTTGGGTCCTGCGTCAGTTGCCGTCTCCTCTTCCAGGACGTCAGGGGTATAAAACATGCAGCTGATGCCATTTTATTCAGTTTTTCTTGCCCCAGTTGTCAGGTGCCCCCCAAATGGGGAGCACAAAAAAAAAAAAAAAAAAAAAAACTATTTTATATGAGTATGTGTGTGTGTGTGTATATATATATATATATATATATATATATATATATATATATATATATATATATATACACACACACACACACACACACACACACACACACACACACACACACACACACACACACACACACACACACACACACACACACAGCAATACAAGTACATGCACTTTTAGCAACATAAACTTTACCTTCATCTAAAAGCAAATACACCACAAAGGCTTTAGAATATAGCGAAGGAAAGAGCAGTTATAGAAAAGAGGGGGTGGCAGATGGGTAACCCGGACTGCAACAGTGAATACACTCAAACATCTACATTTATGGTAAGTGTACACAACTGTACTATGCTCTTCGTGTTTCACTGTTGCAGTCATTACATTTGGGTAGAATCCCAAACTATGGATGAGATGATGGAACTAAATAGCATTAGAAGCGGCTACAAGGCCCTGCATAACTGCAGTGGCAAAGCCTGCCCTGGATTTGGAGAAGAGAAGCAAATGATAATGTTTTGTGAAGGTATGAACAGAGCTCCAAGTAGCAGCTTCTAGAATGTCTGTTTGGACCTCCTCTGAGAAAGGCTGCTGGAGGTAGAGGCAGCCCCTGTGGAATGTGACCAGATTCCCTTGGACACAGGTTTGCCATGGTGCAAGTAGCAGAAATGAATGCAGTGGCTTATCCACTTAGAAATAGTCTGCTTTGATATAGCCTTCCTCTCTGATCCTGAAGCAAATGCCACCAGTAGTTGCTCAGACTTTCTTAGAGATTTGGTCCTGTTTAAGTAAAATCTTAGTTGTCTGTGTACATCCAATAAATGCAGAATCCACTCCCCCTTGTTCTGCGGATTTGGGTAAAATGTTGGCAGGTGAATAGTTTGGTTAAGAGCCACACTGGATACCAGCTTAGGCATAAAGGAAGGATTGGTGCTGAGGGACACCCTGTCCAGGTAAAATGCAATAAAAAAGTCTCCACAGCAATGAGAGCATGTAGTTCTGAAACCCTTCTTGCTGAAGTGATTGCCAAAAGGAAAGCTGTTTTCCAAGATAAGAAGTTTTATATCCGTAGTAGCTGCTGGTTCAAAAGGAAGCAGGGTGAGCTTTTCCAGCACAAAACTGAGGTCCCATGCAGGAGCTGGTGATCTTCTGGGAGGCATTACATTTTTGGCCCCTCAAAGATACTGTTTTAGCAGAGGATGAGAAAAGATGGGAGGCTCCATGTTGTAATGAGCCGAAATGGCAGAGGCATGGATTTTTATTGAAGAAAAAGATAGGCCCTTGTCAAGCATCTCAGTCAACTATTGTAAAATCTGAGGGATATTTGGTTTTGCTGTGTCCGTTCCTTGTGCTTGGTTGCAAGCACAGAATCTCTTCCATTTATCAGCATAAGATTTTCTAGTACTAGGTCTTCTGGCTTCCAAAATGACATCCATCACAGATTTACGGAGAGGTGTTGTTTGAATAATTAAATGATCAGCCATGCTGCAAGGTTCAGAGTTTGGAGTAGAGTGTGCAGAATTTGATTGTTCTGCTGAGATAGTAGAGGTATTTGAGGCAAGTACCAAGGATGGAGTTGAGACATATTCCTTAGAATTAGGTACCAGTGCTGGCGAGGCCAGTCCAGAGCAATTAGGATCATTTTTGGTTTTTCCTGTCTGACCTTTAATAAGACCTTGGAGAGAAGAGGCAGAGGGGGAAAGGCATAGACTGATAGGTTTTTCCAACTAAAGGATAGGGCAACAGCTTTCCATACTTGCCTGTGCAACAGCTTTCCATACTTGTCTGTGATAAGTCCTTGTGCAGAATTTGTCCAGTTGATAATTTTGGGGATAGGCAAACAGATCTAGGTCTGGGCTCCCCCATTTCTGTGTTACCATGCTGAAGATTTGTGGATCCAGTTTCCACTCATGCGGGTCCATAAAATTTCTGCTTAGGTCGTCTGCAGGAGTATTTTGTTTTCCTGGCAGGAACTGAGCTTGAAGATGTACTTGGTAAGTCAAGGCTGTGTTCCACAATGCCATGGCTAGTCTGCAAAGAGGGTAGGAATGTGTACCCCCTGCTTGTTTATGTACCACATAACTGTGGTGGTCAGTCTTTATCAGTAGTTGTCCTGGATGAAGTAAGTCCTTTAAGGCTGTCAGAGCATTCTGAACAGCTAGCATCTCTTTCTGGTTGATATGCAGATGCATTTATTTTGGGGTCCATATGCCCTGAATGCATCTCCCCGCCTGGTGGGCCCCCCCAAGCATAGTCTGATGCATCTGTAGTTATGGTTTGGGTGGCAGGGGGTAGAGTGACAGTCCCTTGTTTTGGTGACATGTCTCTGCCCACCAAAGAAACTCCTGTTGTAGGCAGGGAATGAGAGGAATCATTGTTTCCCGACTGTGACAATGTTGACTCCATAAACTTTTTGGGTACCATTGAAGTTTCCTCATATGCAGTCTTGCATATGGAATTAGTAGAATGCAGGATGCCATGAACCCCAAAGCCTGCAGAATTTGTCTTGCAGATAACTGGGTTTTTGTTGCCATCTGTTTGCAGTATGTTGTCAGTTGCCTTTGTTTGTCTGGCGTAAGGTTAGCCATCTGGGCAGTTGTATTCAAGCTTGCACCCAGGAATGTAATTATTTGAGAGGGTACCAGTTGTGATTTCTTTTCGTTTATTGTGTACCCTAGGCATGTTAGAAGCCTTTTTACAAATGCCAGATGTTGAAGAAGAATGTCCTTGTTCTCTGTTGAAGGAGACAGTCGTCCAGGTAAGTTTAAATTTGTATGCTTCTTTGTCTACAAAATGCAATTACTGATGCCAGGCACTTTGTAAAGACCCTGGGCGCAGTAGATACGCCAAAGGGCAGTGCAGAGAATTGGTAATGCAACAAACCTGCCTTGAAGTGGAGGTATCTTCTGCACGATCCCCTTATTGGGATATGCAGGTATGCCTCAAATCTAGAGTCACTAACCAAGCGTTCCTGACCAGCATAGGCAGTAGCTGTGGTAAAGTCAGCATTCTGAATTTTGGAATGTCCAGAAATGTGTTCAAAATCGATAAGTCCAGTATTGGACGCCAGGCATAGTCTTTTCTGGGTACCAGGAACAGTCTTGAATAAAAACCTTGTCCTTTTTCCTGTTCTGGTACTGGTTGAATAGCCCCCATATCCATGAGGGACGTAACTTGTTTCGGAGCCTCTGCCCATTGATTTTGTGGCAGATCTGGCCAACCATTTGGAATTGGAAAAGTATGGAAACTAAATCTGTACCCCTGGGATACTATGTTTAATACCGACTTGTCCTGGGTAATTAACTGCCAATTTTGAGCATGAAGTGCTAATTTTCCCCCCAAGGGGGCTGCCAAAAGAGAAATGCATGGTGAAGGTAGAGGGAAGTCATTGAGACTGCTTACTGTAGGGTTGTGCTTTATTTCCTCCAGATTTGGAGGTGGAGGCACCTCATTGCTTTGACCTGTAAGAACCCTGTGATTGGTATCTAGTGCCTTTTGAGCGCCTGGATTTGCCTTGAGAGGCTCTGCTGGACACAGGAAAGGACCAATTTTTAGTAGGCCAGTGCCTACTGAACCTGGGTGGCTGCAATTGTAAGACATCTTTTACAGTTTGCATAGATTTAGCTTTGTCTTCCATTTTCTTTAAAACCTCTTCTGCCTTATTGCCAGAGGATCATGCTGTAAAAGGGCATCCAACAATTAAGCTTTAACATGATCAGGCAGATTTTGCTCCTTGAGCCAGGCATGCCTTCTAAATCACAGATTCAGTAACTGCGGCCCTGCAAGAGGCCTCCACGGAATCAAATCCACATTGCAAAGTATGCTTTCCAACCTGATCTGCTGCATGCAATAGTTCCAGCAATTCTTTACTTTCCACACAATCAGAAATCAACATCATTTTCGGTTTCAATAAGCCCATAACATGCTGTTTATATTTAAGCATATGAAACTGGCAGTTTAAGGCCCTAATTGCCAAGGTTGCAGACGTATAAACCTTCTTTCCCCATCTATCCAGCGCCCTTGAATCTCTGTCAGAGGGGGTTGGATTTTTAGCTGTAGATGCCTTTACACCTTTGTGATCCTGTGAGATAGTCTCAGGGTCAGCAGCAGGATTTTTGAATAAAAACTTGTGGGAGTCAGAAACCCTGTAATATCAGTCTTGCTTACTAGGAGCCGGAGGTAGGGAATCAGGAGCCATGCTTGATTCTGAAAGCACATAAACAACAATGTCTAATACAGGAGGTATAGCCAAAGGCCTATGCTGAGGAAGAAGGAAATCCCTAAGCCTCTTTTGTTTCAGAGAAATCCTGACTCTCCCAATGAAAATGTTCCCTTAAAGTATGCAAGGTTTCTCCAAAAGAATAATCCTCCGGAGGAGATGCAGATGGGATGGATTCTTCTGCATCTGAATCCTCACAGGGAGGAATAGAAAATTCCTGATCAGAAGAGGAATCAGAAGAAATGGAAACTGATCTGAAGATTCATAATCAGTGCCTTGCCTAGGCCTCTTAGCAGGGGGAGTTGGGAGCCCCTGATCAAGGTAATTAAGTCCTCAGCCATTTTGATCATCTGTTTTTTTAGGCATAGGGCCCTGAGCACGGGGCTCATGCTTCGGTTTTTTAGACATATACGATGTTTTTGATCTTGTTTTTGAAGCTGGTGTCAGTTTTATATAAAAATGTTGAGGCCTGAAAACACCCTCAGAAGCCAGTGTCTGCTAAGCGGCTCTAGACCCATCCAAGGAAGAGACATCCGCTGGTTCAATACTCTTGAGAATAACGGCATACTAGACTCCGCATGGGTCTCGGTTGAGGCCTGCGACTCAAAAGTAGCGGGTATCAGGGGCTGGGAAAGTGCCTCACTGAGTACCAGCGACCGGCTTAGGAGAAGTTTCGTCGTCGGTTTTGGACCTCTACAGTCTGTCTCTTTTTCTTTGCATTTTTTGTGAACTCTGGTAGTCTGACTGCTAACCGACGACATTTCAGGGTAATTAAATCTGGATCCAAAATATTTAGAAGCAAAAATATACCGATGCTTAATAGTGCTTTGGTTAAATCTAGCATAAAACCGACAGCAAGGCATGTTATGATCTGGGCCTAGGCAAGGAATACAGTACAAATGAAAATCCTTATGAGGTATTTGCTTCCCACAAGTAATGCAATTATTAACTTTTACTGACATCGGTAAGGAGCAAGAAAAAGTTTCCCCAACAGGGTACTTAGCTTTAGTTGATGACTTTGGTTCTGAAACTCAAATACAAAAATTTCAGGTGTCGGCCGACCGGCACTTGCGAACTGTTTCTGCTTCAGCACTGCGCGGCAAGAAAGACTGAATAAAATCGCGCCGGCTGCATGTTTTATACCCCTGATGACCTGACGTCAAGGAAGAGGAGACCGCAACCGATGCAGGACCCAAGACTTTTGTTATTCAGGCTGACTGAGGTCAACCTGCCAGCAGATTACCCAAATGTAATGACTGCAACAGTGAAACACGAAGAAAGTACAGTTTTGTACCTACCATAAATGTAGATGTCCGAACTGGATAGCATCTGCAGTCATAACAACTGGGGTTGTCCTGTCGTCAGGCAGCCCTTCGGTCGGCCGGATTCCAAAGTCCGGGTCCGGCTTCGGCTGATGTCGTACTTCACCCGACGTCATCTCTGCTGGTCTTTGGGTATAAAGGCATCAGCCGACGCCATTTTCTTCAGTGTTTCTTGCCCCAGATGCCAGTTGCCCTCTTGGAAGTCTAAATTTTGGGTAAAAATGCCAATGTTTCCCAAAGGATAGAAGGCAAACACAAAAAATAAGCATGTATGTACATATATACAAACAAATACACCATAAGAGACTCCCCCCCACCAGCTAGCTATTAGGAGGGTAAATACCCTAGGAGTACCACAGAGGGGAAGGAGGGAGGGTAATCCTGACTGCAGATGCTATCCAGTTCGGACATCTACATTTATGGTAGGTACAAAACTGTACTATGTCCTTCATGGATGCATCTGCAGTCATAACAACTGGGTAGAATACCATAGCCAACTAGGGAGGAGGAAGAATAGATTATGGTGTGGTTAGGATCCCTTGCAGTACAGCAGTGGCAAACCCTGCTCGGGATCTAGAATACAGAGGTAAATTATAATGCTTGGCAAATGTATGCACGGAGGTCCAAGTAGCCTGAATAATGTCCTTGGTTGCCACTCCTCGTAAGAAGGCTGTGGTAGTGGCTGTTGCTCTTGTAGAATGAGGTCGTATGTTCTGTGGAATTGGTTTTCCATGGAAAGAGTAACAGAATCGTATGCAATTTCCTATCCATTTGGAGATTGTCTGTTTGGAAATTGCTTTTCCTTCCCTTCCTGTTGCATAGGCTACAAAAAGCTGTTCAGTTTTTCTGTTACTTTTGTTCTGTCCAGGTAGTAGCGTAGCTGTCTGTGTACATCCGAGGTATGCAGCATTCTTTCCCTCTGTTTTGTGGGTTGGGAAGAAGGTAGGTAGGTGGATTGCCTGGTTTAAGGACACTCTGGATACCACCTTAGGCATAAATGTAGGATTAGTCCTCATGGACACTCTGTCTTGGTGGAAGATTAGGAAGGGTTGTACTGCCATTAGGGCCTGAAGTTCAGAAACCCTCCTTGCTGAGGTTATTGCCAGTAGGAAAGCAGTTTTCCATGAAAGATGCTGTAGGTCTGCTGTTGCTGCTGGTTCAAAAGGTGCGAGAGTCAACTTTTCTAGCACAAAGTTCAAATCCCAAGCTGGCAGTGGTGGTTTCCTAGGAGGTTTTACATTCTTGATCCCTCTGAGGAACTGCCTGAGTAGAGGATGTGAGAAGACAGGTGGATCAAAGCTGTATTCTGCTGAAATAGCTGATGCATGTATCTTGATGGAGGAATAGGACAGGCCTGTATGTAGAAGCTCTGCCAAGTACTCCAGAATGTTAGCCATATCTATATTCGACACATCCTTCCCTCTTTCAGCACTCCAAATGACAAACCTTTTCCATTTCCTGCATAGTTCCTTCTTGTTGAAGGTCTGCGGGCTTCAAGGATAATGTCTTTCACCCTTTGGGAGAGATCTGGAATAGTTGCTGCTATGTGATGTGCCATGCAGTCAGCTGCAACGTTTTTAGGTTTGGATGCATGATGCTGTAGTTGTTCTGAGTTAACATCAAAGGCATCAGGGTATTGACCACATTTTGTCCCGAGACATGCTCCTCAGCAATGGGTACCAGTGTTGTCTTGGCCAGTTTGGAGCTATCAGGATTATCCTTGGACGTTCCTCCTTGATTTTTAGTAATACCTTGTGTATCAAGGGAAGAGGTGGGAATGCATATGCTGTCAGGCCTTTCCAGCTGAAGGAGAGGGAATCCACTTTCGATGCAAGTGGATGGAATGTCCTTGTGCAGAATTTTTGAGCTGGTGGTTGGGAGGGAAGCGAATAGATCTATCTGTGGCATTCCCCATTTCTTTGCGATGGTCTTGAAGATGTCGGTGTAGCATCCATTCGTGAGCATCCGAGGTGGTTCTGCTTAACATGTCTGCTAGAGTGTTCTCCTTTCCGGTACAAACATTGCCTGTAACTGGATGTTGTAGCTGAGTGCCAGGTTCCAAAGGTCCAAAGTCATTCTGCATAGGGGTATGAATGAGTGCCTCCCTGTTTGTTGATGTACCACATGACTGTGGTGTTGTCTGTCCTTATCATCAAATGGCCTTCTTTGAGAAATGGTCTGAATTTTGGATTGCCAGTTTTACTGCCAGCACTTCTTTTAGGTTGATGTGCAGGTGAAGTTGGTCCTCGCCCACAATCCTTGCACGCATTTGTCCAGCATGTGAGCCCCCATCCTAGGTCTGAGGCGCCTGTTGTGATGGTTTGGCTTGCTTGATATTTGTGAAAGGGTAAGCCTGGGTTTGACTGGCATGCTTGAGCCCACCATAGGAACTCCTGTTTTAGGCATGGAATTAGTGGAATTTCTGCTTCTAGGCTGTGCCTGTGTTGGGACCATAAATTCTTTAGGTACCACTGTAGTTTTCTCATATGTAGTCTGGCATGTGGAACCAAGATTATGCATGATGCCATGAAACCCAAGGCCTGCAGAACTTTTCTTGCTGTTAGCTTGCTGTGGTTTGTTAGTGCCAAGAAGTAAAGAGGGAGATCTTTTGTTTTTCTGCAGTTAGGAATGCCATTTGTTTTACTGTGTCCAATTCTAAGCCCAAGAATGTCCTTGTTTGGGATGGAATCAGCCTTGATTTTTGCAAATTGACTGTGTACCCCAATGCTTGTAGCAAGTAAATGACCCTTTGTAAATCTGTTGTCAGCTTGCTTTTGTTGTCCCCTTGTAGTAGGCAGTCGTCCAGGTATGGGTAAATTTGGATTCCGTGTAGTCTGCAGTGGGCGATTACTGATGCCAGGCATTTTGTGAATACTCTGGGCAGTAGATAAGCCAAAGGGAAATGCTGAGAATTGATAGTGCTCTGATCCTGCAAGAAATCTGAGGTATCTTCTGCAAATTGGTCGAATGGGGACGTGCAGGTATGCCTCCTTGAGATCTAGAGTTACCAGCCAACACTCCTTGCCCAGCATGGGAAGAAGTTGCTGTAGGGTCAGCATCTTGAATTTTGGGACAATGATGTATGTGTTTAAGGTGGACAGATCGAGAATAGGTCTCCAACTTTTTTCCTTTCTTGGAACTAGGAAAAGTCTGGAGTAGAATCCTTTGCCTTGTTCTGTTATTGGTACTCTTTCCACAGCTCTCATCTTTGTTAATTGCATTATCTGCTGTAGAGCTTCTGTTTTTTGATTTGGAGGTAGGTTTGGCATTCCTCTTGACTGGTATAGTGTGGAAGTGGAACCGGTAACCTTGGTCTATGGTTTGCAAAATCCACTTGTCTTTTGTGATATAGTGCCAGTTCTTTGAAAATAAGGTTAATTTTCCGCCTAAGGGTGCTGCTATTTGTTCCCTGGTAGGCGGAGTTAGAAACAAGTCACTGTGATTGCCCTGTTGTAGTGGTAGTGGCTGTACCTGTGGCTCTTATTACCTTGCCACTGTCGTCCTCTGTAGGCACCCCCTCTGGATTGATTTCTGCCTCTGGAACGTCTATTTCTGCCCCTTTGGGATCTTGTGGAGTCAGGAAAGGACCAATTTTTGGCAGGCCAGTTCCTGCTAAACCTTGGGGGCTGAACCTGCAAGAAATCCTTAACCGTTTGTACAGATTTTGCCTTTTCTTCCATTTTCTTCATTACTTGCTGGGCAGGTGTACCAAACAAACTGGTCTTATCCATAGGAGCATCTAATAACTTAGCTTTAACATGATCCGGTAAAACTTGTTCTTTCAGCCATGCATGCCTTCTTATCACTGTGCCAGTCATGGATGATCTAAATGAAGCCTCCAGTGCATCATAGCCACGTTTTAAGGAATGGTTACTAACCTGTTGTATGTTATTTACCATTTCTAATAGATTTTTCTTATCTATAGAGTCATCAGAGGATAGCTTTTTAGTTAACTGATCAAGCATAAACTCTTGGTATTGTATCATGTGAAACTGACAGTTTAAAGCTCTAGCTGAGAGAGTAGCAGAGGTATAAACCTTTTTGCCCCATCTGTCTAAAGACCTGGCTTCCCTTTCAGAAGGAATAGGGTTTTGCTGTGGTTGAGGCTACTGCTTTAGGGCCCTGGGATATAGTTTCGGGTCTGCAAGAGGGGCCTTGTATAGGTGATGATGAGTGTCTGGCACCCTGTAAAATCTATCTGGTTTGGCAGGTGCTGGAGGTAAAGAATCTGGTGCAGTGCAAACATCATTAAATGCATCGTCCACAACAGAGAGGACAGGAGGTATAGCTAAGGGCCTGTGTTGTAGGTGCAGAAAAGTCCTAAGTCTTTTCTGGAGTCTGAAAAATCCTGTTCCTGCCATTGGAATTGTTCTCTCATGGCATGTAAGGTTTCCCAAAGGAGAATTCTTCTGGTGGGGAAGCAGCTGGAATGGATTCTTCAGCATCTGAGTCCTCAAAATTGGAGAAAGGAGCCTCTGGCTGGTCTGTAATATCTGAGTCTTCCGCAGAATCATCAGAGGACACAGGCTCAGGGGCTCTGCTCTAGGTCTCTTTCTGGGGCTGAGAGGCCCTGTCTGGGTGAGATTGAGATCCCTAATTAAGGATATTAAATCTTCTGCCAGAGTAAGCATTTGTGAACTAGAAGTGGGCCTGGTTGAGGGGGGTTTAACAGGCACTGACTTAGTAGATTTGGCTGCTTTAGCCCTGGCGAAGGCCTTAATAGACATGGCTGCAGGAGGCCTAGCAGCACCACGTGCTGGGGTAGAGACATCCAAAGGGATGGTGTCTGATAAGTCACTAGTAACCACTGTAGTGGGTAAAATTTCTGAGGCCGATTCAAGTAAGGTAACCGGAACCTCAGTAGTAGTCATTGATTCGGCTGTACTCTGATCAGTTTTCTCGGTTTCGGCCGAAACCAAGACACTCGCGGTTTGCTTAACCATGGTTTCAGCCTAAACCGCGGACCGCGAGTGTCGGTCTTTTTCTTTGCGTTTTTTAATAATTTGGGTAGTCTGAGGATCCGACGGCATAATGTACGCAAATTCAGAGCCGAAAAACTGTTCAGCAAACTCCGACCGACGTCTAAGCGTTCGTCGGTTGAAAGAATCACAGGCCGAACAGGCTGCTACGTCGTGGTCTGGGCCTAAACAAGGCAAACAGTAAGAGTGGAAATCTTTATGAGGTATTTGTTGCCCACAAGTTAAACAGTTATTGACTTTTTCTGACATCGGCTGAGGCAAGAAAGAGTCCCCAACGGGGTACTTAGCTTTTAGAAGTCTTGAAGAGTATTCGGTAGTAATCTCTGGATCTGACCGACCGGCACTTGCGAACAGCTTCTGCTTCGGCGCCACGGCAAGAAAGACTGAAGAAAAAGGCGTCGGCTGATGCCTTTATACCCGAAGACCAGCAGAGATGACGTTGGGTGAAGTGCGACATCAGCCGAAGCCGGACCCGGACTTTGGAATCCGGCCGACTGAAGGGCTGCCTGACGACAGGACAACCCCAGTTGTTATGACTGCAGATGCATCCATGAAGGACATCATCACCCCTGTTCTTGTGAGTAGAGGAAGCTTGTGGTAATTGTTCTTGGTCATTTCCAAAAGAAGGGAGAACCACAGCTGCCTAGGCCAGAGTGCAGTCACAACAATTACCTTGGTGGATTCCTTCTGAATCTTCAAAAGTACCCTGCATATTAGAGGAAAGGGTGGAACAGCATACAGGAACATTCCTATCCAAAAGAGACAGTCTTCAAAGACTTCTTACATGGAGCTCTGGAACAGGATCTTGCCAGTTAGTTATTCAAAGAGGAAGCAAAGTGTCCACTTGAGGAACTCCCCACAGATGGATCAAATATTGGAAGAACACCTGATGTAGTTTCCATTCGGAGAGGTCTTCCCTGGTCCTACTCCGCTAATCTGCCAAATAATTTTGCTCTGACTGAATGTAGGATGCCTGTAGAGTGCGATTGTGTTGTGAAGCTGTATCCTAATAACGTGGCTAGTCTGGAAAAAGGGAACAACTTTGTTACCTCTTGCTTGCTGATGTACCACATGACTGTGGTATAGTCTGACACTACTTTGCAAAGGTCCCAGAAGTTAAAGATGGTTCAGACAGGTGAATGCCTTGATCAGGGCAAGCATCTTCTTTATATTTATGTGCTTTGCATCTGTCCTTGGTGCTCCACATCCCTACACTTTTGTCTCACCTGAAACTGCTCTCCAAGCAAAATATGAAGCATCTGTGGCGAGTGACTGCTTTGGAGAAGGGGAGACCTTGATTTAAGGATACCTGCTGTCTCCACCAAAACATATCTTTTCGGAGAAACCCAAACACTGGGATTTGAAAAGACAGGGCGCTGATGGTGGGACTACTACCATTATCTTTCTCATGTAGAATCTTGCCAGAGGCACCATGAGAATTACAGATTAAATCAAACCCAAAACCGTAATGCATTCCATTGCAGTGACCAAAATCTGATGGGAAAATCTTAGACAGATCAAATTAAGGATCCGTTTTTCCTATGGAAGGAAAAGTTCTTTGAAACGAGGTGTCTAATGGGCATCCCAGGAACACAATATTGTGTGAGGGAGTCAAGACTTTTGACTTGTTCTCTTAGAAATCACAGCTTGTGCAAGAGATCTCTCACCCAGGAACGAGATATTACTGACACTCTGAAAGAGACTCAGAGACAGTTTGTAAACGCTCTTGGTTCAGTGAATAGTCTAAAGTTTTGTATGTCTGGACCACATTAAGAAACATCTGAAGTCTGTTTCTTAAGTCTGGATAAACAGAAATGTGATAATCATCTTAAATCTGGTGTTACCAGGAAACTTAAGAGGGGAGGATGAGGTAACAGATTGTGAAAGGCATCATTTTGAATTTTGCACCATCACAAACAAATTAAAAAAGAAAGATACAACTCGTCTCCAAGCATTTTCTTTCTTTCTTTGGCACTAGAACATCCTTGAATAACAAACATTCCCCACTTGGGAAGTAGGAACTGGTTCTATCAGTCCTTGGGACAGCAGGTGATAAACAGGTGGAAACAAGACAGTCTGATCTGAAGGATAAGGAATGACCCCCTGGAAAGAGGGAATTTCCTCCCACTGCCATCTGTAACCTTCAGAACCCATTTGTTTAAAGCAATCTGTTACCAGAGTGATCAATACTTTCTGTAAGAAAAAACACAGCCAGGGTAGGAGTGGGTTAGAAAGTCTCTTGCATCATCAGGCATAATGGACTGTCCTTGGTTTTGGGAGGTTAGAGTGTTACTTTTGTAACTGCCTTAAAATTCCTTCTCAAACATCTGTTTACCTGAATTCTGTAGAAACTGTTTATTCTGTTTTCTGCCAAAAACAGAAGAGAAAGAAAATCCCTTGTACAATATGTAAAAGGAGGGCCGAGATTCCCTGGATCACTTGCCTTTTCATCACACTAACACCTCTGCAGCAGAGAGGCCAGACACAATCTCCATCAAGGAGAATTTAAAATCTCATTTATAAAACCTGGAAGATTCTGAGAATGCAGCCATGCACACTTCCCCAAAACAGTACCAGTGGCCATAGCCCTGGAAGTAGTATCAGAATCACACACACTGAAAACTATGAGTAGTAACATATGCAGAAGAAGGAATCAAGTTATTTAAGGCAGATTTTTCCTCACAGAAATTGTAGATAAAACCTTTCACACTTAGTCAGAAAAAAATTTTCCCCATGCCCATCAATAATTTTCCCATCCTTAACAGATAAAAGTAGGACTGGAATTAACTAAGTGCTTACTAACAGTGAGATCAACTACAGCTATAGCTGCTGGATCAGGTTTGGAATAGTGTATAAAAATGTAAAAGACTGAGGAATTTTATGCATCCTATATGTAGATCAGTATGTATGTATACCTTTAAGAAGCTTTCCACAGGCTTGCACATGTGTATATATACTGAACCCGTGTGAGACTGCCATTTTTGTAGAGAGCTGTTGAGATGTAAGCATGTATGTAATGGTCTGTCAGTTAATCAGTTAGTTTATATTTTACATTGCTGCTATTCATCCTGATGTGTTTCTATATAAACCATATAAAAGAAACTATCCCACCTGTTAGTCTTGAATCATAACATAGGACGAGTGACATGGTGTCAGAATGGGATCCAGAAGAGAGATAAAGAGGCACTCTGTTAATGTTGGAAGAATATAGAGGAATAAGCATCTCTACTGCACATACAACTAGCAAAACGGGTCAGAAACGAATTCCAGGTACTAAAACTGGTTTAAATTATTTCTTACTCATAGAATATAAAACAAAGCACACACAACGCTCAAAACAAATTTCTAGTTAAAGGAAATGTCCGAAACTGTGACATTGATAAAAATAGTTACGAAAATGTTTGAAATAATGTCTAAATCACAAAAAACATATAAAATAAGGAAAACTACCACATTTTTCGCTATGTGCTACTTTTCCGCATGAAAGCTATTCAAAATATCCGAAGTACACAAAGTGTTTGCTAGTTTGTGCAGTATTACAGTGCAGCTATTTCACAAAGTACAGTATTTCAAAGAGTTTATTGTGCATTTGAATGTTATTACAAGTACATAGTATGTGTGCATGTTCGTACATAATTATAAGGGCCATATTTGCAAGGTGTTTAAGCATACTTAGTTAGGATGGCTGAAGAATTTGAAAACCATCTCCACTTGTATTTGATAATAATACTGCAGAGAACTGGAGTGTGTTTGAGCAGGAGTAAGATATTTTCATGCAAGCTGCATTTTCTGGCAAAGATGCACGTACAAGGGCATTTATTCTGCTTAACATAGCTGGTTCAGAAGCCACTGAAAGACAGAGACCTGCTGTGTTTACAGGGGAGGGGGAAAAGTACAGTTGCGTACACTTACCATAAATGTAGATGCTAGAGTGTATTCACTGTTGCAGTCATTACATTTGGGTAATCTGCTTGCAGGTTGCCCTCAATAGGCCCAAATTCCAAAGTCTTGGGTCCTGCATCAGTTACGGTCTTCTCTTCCATGACATCAGGTCGTCCGGGGTATAAAACATGCAGCCAACGCCATTTTCTTCAGTTCTTCTTGCCCCCGGTCAGGTGCCCCCAAAAAGGTAGCAATAATATATAAATATATAAATACATGCATCAATATAACACTTTACCTTCATCTACAAGCAAATACACCACATAAGTTGTAGAAGATAGTGAAGGAAAGATAAACTTCAGAATGACAGGGGGATGGCGGGAGGGTAACCTGGACTGCAACAGTGAATACACTCGAACATCTACATTTATGGTAAGTGTACACAACTGTACTATGTTCTTCGTGTTTCACTGTTGCAGTCATTACATGTGGGTAGAATCCCAAAGCTATGGTTGGGAGGCTGGATCTAAACAGCATTAGCTGCGGCTATAAGGCCCTGCAGCACTGCAGTGGCAAAGCCTGCCCTGGACTTAGAGTGGAGAGGCAAATGGTAATGCTTTGTAAAGGTGTGAACAGAACTCCAAGTGGCAGCCTCTAGAATGTCTTTGGTTGGTACTCCTCTGAGAAAGGCTGCCAATGTAGCTGCAGCTCTGGTGGAATGAGACCTAATGCCCTTGGGCACATGTTTATCATGGTGTAAGTAGCAGAAACGGATGCAGTGGCTTATCCACTTTGAAATGGCCTTTCCTTCTGATCCTGCATCATATGACACTAGTAATTGCTCAGTTTTTCTTGGAGCTTTAGTCCTGCTCAAGCAGAATCTTAGCTGCCTGTGAACATCCAAGGAATGCAGAATTCTCTCCCCTTTGTTCTGCGGATTTGGATAAAAAGTTGGCAGATGAATTGTTTGGTTAAGAGCCAAACTGGAAACAACCTTAGGCATAAAAGTAGGATTTGTCCACAGAGACACCCTGTCTGGGTAAAATATGATAAAAGGCTCTACAGCCATGAGGGCCTGTAGCTCTGAAACTCTTCTTGCTGAAGTAATTGCTAGTAGCAGAGCTGTTTTCCATGATAAGAACTTTATATCAGCGGTAGCAGCTGGTTCAAATGGAGGCAAGGTGAGTTTTTCCAACACATAATTGAGGTCCCATGCAGGTAATGGTGATCTTCTAGGGGGCCTTAAATTTTTGGCTCCTCTAAGATACTGCTTTAGTAAAGGATGAGAAAAGATTGGTGGCTCTGTGTTGTAATGAGCTGAAATGGCAGAGGCATGGATTTTTATTGATGAGAAAGATAGGACTTTGTCAAGCATCTCAGTTAAGTATTGTAATATAAGAGGAATATTTGGTTCTGCTATATCAGTTCCTTGTGCTTGATTCCAGGCGCAGAATCTCTTCCATTTGTCAGCATAAGATTTTCTAGTACTAGGCCTTCTGGCTTCCAAAATGACATCCATCGCAGCTTTACTGAGAGGTGCTGTTTGTATGATTACCCGATTAGCCATGCTGCCAGGTTTAGAGTCTGTAGTTGATTGTGCAGGATCTGATGGTTTTGCTGGGACAGTAGTTGTGGTGTTTGAGGCAAGGTCCAAGCTGGGTATTGAGACAAGTTCCTTAGGAGTGGGTAAAAGTATTGGCGGGGCCAATCCGGGGCAATTAATGTCATATCATCTTTGGCTTCTCTTGTCCGACTTTTAGGAGGACCTTTGGTAGAAGAGGCAGAGGAGGAAAGGCGTAAACTGACTGTTTTTCCAACTGAAGGATAGGGCGTCCACTTTCCATGCTTGTCTGTGATAAGTCCTTGTGCAGAATTTTTCAGTTGATAATTTTAAGGAGAGGCAAATAGATCTGTCTGGGCTCCCCCATTTCTCTGTTATCATGCTGAAGACTTGTGGATTTATTTTACACTCGTGAGGATCCAGAAGGTTTCTGCTTAAATCGTCTGCCAGAGTGTCTTGTTTTCCTGGCAGGAATTGAGCTTAAAGATGTATCTGGTAGGTCAAAGCTGTGCCCACAGTGTCATGGCTAATCTGCAAAGGGGGTAAGAGTGTGTGCCCCCTTGCTTGTTTACATACCACATGACTGTGGTGTTGTCCGTCTTTATCAGTAGGTGTCCTGGATGAAGCAAGTCCTTAAAGGCTGTTAGGGCATTTTGAACAGCTAGCATCTCTTTCTGGTTGATATGTAGATGCATTTGTTTTGGAGCCCATATGCCCTGAATGCATCTTCCTGCCATGTGGGCCCCCAGGCATAATCTGATGCATCTGTTAAAGTTTGGCTGGCAGGGGGTAGAGTGAAGGGCCATCCCATATTTTGGTGACAGGCCTTTGCCGACCATAGGAACTCCTGTTGCAGGCAGGCTATGAGAGGAATCATTGTTCCCAGACTGTGTGAATGTTGACTCCATAAACTTTTTAGGCACCATTGAAGTTTCCTCATATGCAGTCTTGCATATGGAATTAGTAGGATGCGGGATGCCATGAAGCCCAGAGCCTGCAGAATTTGTCTTGCAGAAGATTGGGTTTTTGCTGCCATCAGTTTGAAGTAAGTAGTCAGTTGCCTTTGTCTGGCATAAGGTAAGCTATCTGGGCCGTTGTATTCAAGCTTGCACCCAGGAATGTTATCTTTTGAGATGGTACCAGTTGTGATTTCTTTTTGTTTATAGTGTACCCTAGACATGTTAGAAGCCTTTTCACAAACGCCAGGTGTCGAAGAAGAGTGTCCTTGTTCTCTGCTTGAATGAGACAGTCATCCAACTAAGGATATATTTGTATACTACTTTGTCTGCAAAATGCAATTACTGGTGCCTGGCACTTTGCAAAGAAGCTGAGCGCACTAGATAAGCCAAAGGGCAGTGCAGAGAATTGGTAATGCATTAAGTCAGCCTTGAATCTGAGGTATCTTCTGCATGATTGTCTTATTGGGACATGCAGGTATGCCTCTTTTAGGTCTAATGTCACCAGCCAAGCATTCTTGCCCAGCATGGGCAGAAGCTACTGCAAAGTCAGCATTGTGAATTTTGGAATGTCTAGGTTTGTGTTCAAAATTGACAAATTCAGTATTGGCCGTCAGACCTTGTCCTTTCTGGGTACCAGGAACAGCCTGGAGTAAAAACCTTGTCCTTTTTCCTTTTCTGGTACTGGTTGAATGGCCCCCATATCCACGAAGGACGTAACCTGTTTCTGTGCCTCTGCCCATTGATTTTTGGACAGATCTGGCCAACCGTTTGCCATTGGCAGTGTGTGGAAATGGAATCTGTATCTCTGTGATACTGTTTAGTACCCAATTGTCCTGGGTTATTAACTGCTAACTTCCAATACCTTCTAGTGCTAGGGTGAGTCAGCAAACTATGTGCCCTCACCTAGCCTCAGTCAACCTAATTGTTGTGGCAATTGTGTCTAGAAGAGAAAAGTGCTTAGCTTTTGGACAGCAATGCCACAGATGTAAAAAGTGGAATCATTTCCAAAGATTTTGTAAATCAAAAGGGGTCCATTCTTTTACTACAAGAGAACATTCAAGACAAGTTGATCAATTAGAAAGCTGTAACCCTACTTCTTAAGTTGATGGTGCGTCTGTGCTTGATGAAACAGTCAATGCAGTAGATTTATGGGCAAAGAATTAAGTATTTTGTACTATTCAGACAAATGGAAGTCCCTTTGAGCTCAAAGCTGACATAGGAAAGGACCAATTTTATATCAGCAGAAACATTTGCTAACGTATGTGCTGGTGAGAAGCTTGATTTGGCAGTGTGCAATGCTTGTTGCTTATGGTGGGGAAGAAATTCAAAGTGAAGGTTTTCAGTAGTTTACATAGACTCGCTCAGCTATGACTTCCAATTTTCTTTAAAACCTCCTCTGCCTTAATAGGCATCAGAGACTGTTTGAAAATGGGACTATTTAATGCAAGTCCACCATGTAAGCAAAGATCACTGTGTAATGGTGCCTAGTCTATTTTCTCTATCTATGCTGATCCAAAGCAAAGTTTGTTCCTTTAACCAGGCATGCCTCCATGACCAACGGAATGGGTATCGAATCAAAACCACATTGCAAAGTATGCTTTTCAACATGTTCAGCTGCATGCAATAATTCCTGCAATTCTTTATTTTCTGCACATTCTGAAATCAACATCATTTTCTGTTTCAGCAATCCCATAACAAGTTGTTGGTACTTAAGCATGTGAAATTGGCAGCCCTGACTGTCAAGGTTGCAGATGTCTAAACCTTTTCCCCCCCATCTGTCTAGTGCCCCCAAATTTCTGTCAGAGGGGGTAGGGTTTTTTTTTTGCCATTGAGGCCTTAACACCCTTTAGACCGTGTGAAATAGTTTCAGGGTCAGCAACAGGGTTTCTAAATAAAAATTTATGCGAGTCAGGGACCCTGTAATATCTGTCAGGCTTACTGGGAGCCAGAGGTAAGGAGTCCGGGGTCAAGCATGACTCTGAAAACACATCATCCACAATGTCTAAAACAGGGGAAATGGCTAAAGGCTTGTGCTGAGGGAGAAAAAAAAAATCCCGGAGCCTCTTTTTTGATTCTGAGAAATCTCGACTCCCCCAGTGAAAATGTTCCCTCAAAGTATGCAAGGTTTCTCCAAATGAATAATCCTCTGGAAGAGATGCAGATGGAATAGACTCCTCAGCATCAAAATCCTCATAGGGAGGTATAGATAATTCCTGATCAGAAGAGGAATCAAGAGGAAATAGAAACTTGATCTGAAGTTTCATAATCAGTGTCTTGCCTAGGCCTCTTACCTGGAGGGGGATGGGTACCCCTGATCAAGTAATAAGATCTTCAACCATTTTGATCATCTGTTTTTTAGGCATAGAGGCCTGTGCACGTGGCATCGTTTTTTAGTTTTAGAAGTTGTCTTTGCCTTTGGTTTTGCAGCTGTCGTCGGTTTGATATATAAATGTTGAGGTCTGAATACACCCTCAGAAGCCGGTGTCTGCTCAGTGGCTCTGGACCTATCAGAAGGAGATGCATCTGTCGGTCCAATACCTTGAGTATCTTGTGGCATGCTGGACACCACATGGGTGTCGGTAGCGGGTATCAGGGGCTGCAAAAGCACCTCACTGAGTACCGGCGACTTGCTTAGGAGAAACTTCGCCGGTTTTGGATCTCGACTGCCTTTCTCTGTCCTTTTCTTTGCGTTTTTATGCACTCCAGTAGTCGGACTGCTATTAGACGACATTTCTGGGTAGTTAAATCTGTTTCCAAAATATTTTGATGCAAAAATATACCGGCGCTTAATAGTGCGTTGGTTAAATCTAGCACAAAACTGACAGCCAGGCACGCTGTGATCAGGGCCTAGGCAAGGAATACAGTATAAATGGAAATCCTTATGAGGTATTTGCTTCCCACAAGTAATAAAAGTATTAACTTTTTCTGATATCGGTAAAAAGCAAGCAAAAAAAAAAGTTACCCCAACGGGGTACTTAGCTTTAGTGAAGACTTCGGTTCTGAAACTCGAAATGAAATATTTCAGTAGTCGGCCGACTGGCACTTGCGAAATGCACTGTGCGGCAAGAAAGACTGAAGAAAATGGCATCGGCTGCATGTTTTATACCCCTGACAACCTGGCGTCATGGAAGAGAAGACAGCAACCGACGCAGGACCCAAGACTTTGGAATTCAGGACGACTGAGGGCAACCTGCCAGCAGATTACCCAAATGTAATGACTGCAACAGTGAAACACGAAGAACATCCGCCGTATAGTGGTACCAGCTAAATCAAGGGAAGAGCCAGAGTGCTTAAAACTAAATTTAGGGAAATGTTCAACCCCCAAACAAATATTACAATGGAAAGGCACTTGTTTTACACAAGGCATCAAAGGTCTGGGGAAACTTTTGCAGCACATGTAAGTGACTTGAAAAACAAAGCTAAAACATGCAGATTTGGTGATTTAAGGTAATAGTTGATAAACAGATGTGTGTGATATTAAAGATGATGCTGTGTGCTGTGAGAAAGATTTTGCTTCATGACAGTGATTTAACTTTGAATAAGGCAATTGAGATGTCAGATATGAGCTCACAGAAAAGCGCATAAATATGTTTACAAATGAGAAATGCACACTTCCAATACCTTCTAGTGCTAATGTTGATAGTATGCAGCATGTGGTTAAAAGAAACCAGCACAAGCACACAACAGCAGCAACTGTGAACCCTGTAACAGTCCCTGGTAAACCCTGTGGCTTTCTAGCAAATTCCAGAGCATGCAGTCTCAGGGAAGCACAAGGGTGAGTCAGCAAACTATGTGCCCTCACCTAGCCTCAGTCAACTGCCGTAATTGTTGTGGCAATTGTGTCTAGAAGAGAAAAGTGCTTAGCTTTTGGACAGCAATGCCACAGATGTAAAAAGTGGAATCATTTCCAAAGATTTTGTAAATCAAAAGGGGTCCATTCTTTTACTACAAGAGAACATTCAAGACAAGTTGATCAATTAGAAAGCTGTAACCCTACTTCTTAAGTTGATGGTGCGTCTGTGCTTGATGAAACAGTCAATGCAGTAGATTTATGGGCAAAGAATTAAGTATTTTGTACTATTCAGACAAATGGAAGTCCCATAGAGCTCAAAGCTGACATAGGTTCAAAGTGCAATGTTATATCAGCAGAAACATTTGCTAACGTATGTGCTGGTGAGAAGCTTGATTTGGCAGTGTGCAATGCTTGTTGCTTATGGTGGGGAAGAAATTCAAAGTGAAGGTTTTCAGTAGTGCTTACATATTACTCCGCTGGAACAGCTATGACTTGCAATTTTACATAGTAAAAAGGCACGTACAGTCATTATTAGGCATCAGAGACTGTTTGAAAATGGGACTATTTAATAAGCAAGTCCACCATGTAAGCTTAAAAGATCACTGTTCTAATTCTGCCCAGTCTATTTTCTCTATCTATGCTGATCTTTTCAAAGACAAACTAGGCAAATTCCCAGTTGTGTACTCCATGAAGTTAGACCCTGTAGTCATCTCAGTTGTCAGACCAGCCCGGAAAGATAAAGTAGCTATGCAGAACAGAGTCAAAGCTGAGCTAGATAAAATGGTGTAGCAAGGTGCAACTGTCCAGTTGACAAACCAACGGAATGGGTATCTTCCAGGGTGGTAGCTCATAAAAAAGCTCAGATGATATCAGAATATGTACTGATCCAAGAGATTTGAACGAAGCACTGAAAAGACCTAAACATCCAATGCATACAGTCGAAGAAGTTGCTGCTCATAAGCCAAATGCCACTGTTTTTTTTTTCTGTTTTGGATGTAAAGAGTTAATTTTTAGCAAATTTTGCTTGACTGGAAATCCTCACTGCTAACCACTTTCAGTACTCATTTTGGCAGGTACAGATTTTTGAGAATACCATTTGGGATAAATTCTGCTCGTGAAGTCTTCCAACGTACCATGGAAGAAATTTTTCTGGGTCTCCATGTGGTATTACAGTAGACTATATTCTTGTAGGAGGTAATTGTGAAGCAGAGCATGACAGAAACCTCAAGAAAGTTCTGGGAAGAGCACGTGACGTGAATCCTCAGAAATGCAAATTCAGGCTATGAGAATTTATTTATGTTGGTCATTTGTTTACCTGTTCAGGCTTATGACCAGATCCTTCCAAGCAAAACAACAATTCTTGAGATGTCAGCTCCAGACAATGTTCAAGCCTTGCAATATTTTCTTTGTATGGTTAACTATCTAGGCAAGTTCATTCCAGACTTGAGCAAACTTTCAGCACCACTCAGGGAGTTACGCAAAGATGTATCCTGGCCAGAACAGAGAATTGCCAGTCCACCTGACACTGTGTTCACAAACCAGTAACTCTTTCTTATGATGTTTCAAAGTTTGGTCTTGGTGCGGCCATTCTTCAAGAGGGTAGACAGTAGCATATGCATCCAGAACTCCAACCCAAACAAACAGACATGCAGTATGCACAGATAGAGGAAAGAGCTCTTAGCAATTGTGTTTGTATGTTCAAAGTTCCATGATTATATTTATGGCCGCCCAATTCAAATTAAAACTGACCACCAACCTATAATTTCCATCTTATCTACACAAAAGACAAAACTTCTTTATCTTGCTGATACTTTATCTAGATCGCTCAGAAATACCATTGAACAGCATGAACATGAGAAACTTGATTTTTAAGTCATGGAAGGGAGAAATCTTTCTTCTGCACATCTTGATGAGCTTAGAAGTCTCACAGCCTCAGAACCTATTCTTTAGAAGGTCAACCACTTTATCAGTCGAGGATGGCCTTCAAAGCAATCTTGTTTACAAGCAGAAGTGCAACCATATTTTCCTTACAGAGATTATGGCATTTTCAAACAAAATCTCATCATGAAGGGTCCAAAAGTGATTGTGCCAAAATCCTTGCAACAAGAATATATTACCATTTTGTATCGTGGCCGCCTTGGAACTGATTCTACAAAGAGAAGAGCAATAGGACTAGTATTTTGGCCTTCTATGTCAAAGGATATCGAGAGAGTACTTTCATCTTTTTCTGTATGCAATAGTACCAAGCCTCATCAACAGAAAGAACCACTTCAGCTAAACCAGATTCCTAAACTACCTTGGTTGACAGTAGCCACAGACATTTTCAAATGGAATTGTCAGCATTACTTGGTGTCAGTAGACCCTTATTCAAATTAGTTCGAGATTGACCTACTTCCTAATCTAGCGTCCAGTACTATCATTACCAAGTTAAAGCATCATTTTGCAGTTCATGGTAGTCCACACAAAGTTATTTCTGACAATGGTACACAGTTTACAAGCCAGAAGTTAGAGATTTGCTGAAGAGTGGGACTTTATTCATGTTATGAGTAGCAGAGTACCCACAGTCAAATGGTTTGGCGGAATGTGCAGTTCAAAGTGTGAAACAGTTAGAGAAGTCAAAACAAGACAATAGCGATATTTTTCCTGAATCTCCTGAAGTTCAGAAATATTCTTTATACTAAGCATCTTGGTTCACCTACACAAAGACTTTACTCGACACAAACCAGAGATACTACCAATTAGTTAGCAATCTGTTGGTACCCTGTGCTAAGAACACAGCAGTGACAGCTCAAAGTATAACACAGCGTTTGCCCCAGAAGTCGTATTATGATAAGTCCAGCAAACCGCTCAATCCATCACAACAAAGGGATATAGTGAGGATGCAGATGTCCAAAGGTTTTGACTGGAGTCTTCAAGTCTACGTCCAGAGCTGAGGTTGCACATGGTGGATTTACAAGCAGTAGAATTTAGGTGGAATTGGAATCATTTAGTATCAGCGTATGAGACTGTATTGCAGCATTTTGCCTGTGAAAGACTCTAGATCTTAGAGCAAGACATCCAGTGTTCCAGTTCCAGAGAACATTCTAGCAAATATCCCCGTTCCTGAGAAGATTCCCCAAACCCCTGAAACAGGTTGTTCACCGATGACTGCCTTTGTTGCTAAACCCAATACTAACTGCTATATCACTAGATCAGGTCACATTTCCAGACCACGTTCTAGATACATGGCAACTTGGACATAAACGCCGTGTTTATTTCTTACTGTCTGTATAACTGCATGTCTTTTTCCAGTGTCATTTTATTGCGGACAATTCATTAAAGAGGGAGGATGTAGATCAGCATGTATGCATACCTTTAAGAAGCTATCCATAGACTTGCACATTGTATAAATACTGAGCATGTGCAAGCCAGGCTGCCATTTTGTAGAGAGCTGTAAGCATGCATTTATGTAATGGTCTGTCAGTTACATTTGGTTTATATTTTATATTGCTACTATCCATCCTGATGTTTCTATACAATAAAGCATATAAAATGAACTACCATGCCTGTTTGTCTTGAATCATAACATAGGACGAGTGGCACCATACACCTTTTTATTGGCAGCTGGCTGACTAACAGTCAAATTTCAGACAATAATACACATATCCACTAAAGCTAAGGAAACGGGAAGAATGGGTGTAGGCTGTGGAAAATCCTTTATGTAACAAATCATATTTTCTGAAGAACTGAGAAATCGTAATGTACTTCCACTGAAAACACTGGCATATTCTATAAATGGTCTCAAAGAAAAAGAAAACCCCAGAAGGAGAAATCAGAAACTGAGCTCTCCTGAGTCGGAATTAGAAATTTGAAGAAAAATACCCGAATCTGTATTTTCCTCTTCAGATTCAGAATCTCAAATCTATTCAGATAAAGAGGAATCCCTCTTTCGTTTACTAGAAACTACTTTGCAAGAAAGATCAATAGCCTAGGTCACACCCAGTACACTACTACTGTCTAAAGAAATTTGAGGAGCAGTAGGTACATGCTTGTTTTCAGTTTCTTTTTGACAGGAAAAATGGGGCCAGTCATGTTACCAATTGCCGCAGCTGCTTCCAAAAGGATGGGCACAGGATTCTTATAATAGGGAAAACGTCTCTGTCCCTCTCCCAGGCCCAACAACAGTGGCTCTCCCTTGTCCACTGAAGGGACTCAACAGCCACAGAAGACCTGACTAACCCCTGGTCCATAATGGCTGCAGGTGCTACACCAGAGGGATATGGAGTAATAGAGGAGTGGTCCGAGGTACAAATGTCCACAGCAGAGTCACACATCTGTGGCAGAGGCAACTTGCTATCCTGCTGTGGTGGCAAAGGCTGTTTGCTTAACCTTTTCTTTTTGTAATGGAAAGCACCAACTGTGTGACCAGTAGTCTGTTCTATGGTCAAGTGGAAAATAGTGCCCCCTTCCAAGGGAAGGCAAGCAGCAAGTGCCAGTAAAACTACCAGTCCACAAAAGTCACTTTTTCTGGGGAGGGGGGTGGTAAAACAGCACTTTCAAGCAATATAAACAATATGACAATCCTTCCCAGGAAAAATAAACCATTTCTCCACAGAAAATATTTTCAGTTAGTTAAAACTACTGTTAAACTGACAAAAAGTGCTCTGTTTAAGAGTACATTACAGATCCAAGACAGTTTATTAAAACACAACACTCCAGGCTTTAAAAAAATAACCATCCTGAACAGAAAAGTAATGAAACAAAAAAATTTAAGAGAAAATTTATGGGAAATTATCGGCCCAGAAAAGGGAAGCACAAGCTGACCAGTCAGTCAGTCCTCCGCAGCCTCAGAGGACTGTACTCTACAGCAGTAAAACTCTGAAGGGCTTCGCTCCCAAACTTGTCTTTTGGGCAGCTTAACTAAAGATTTTTGACAGTTTGAGCATGTGGAAGGTGCCCTGAAGCTTTGGAAACATGCCGGTTGTTATATCCTTGGCAGGATATAACCCCATACAAGCTAAGGCTACTGCAGCAGTGATCAATTAAATGATCAAACAGTGTTATCACAGTTAAATTTAAAGAAAAACAGCACAATAACCAAAAGCATAAAAAGTATATACAATCCTATACCAAGACACACACACACGCACACACGCACACACACACACACACACACGCACACACACACACACACGCACACACACACACACACGCACACACACACACACGCACACACACACACACACACGCACACACACACACACACACGCACACACACACACGCACACACGCACACAAGATCAACACACTAAACAAAACAGTAACACTATCCATAATAAAGAGAAAGGACTACTTGGAGCAGAAATATCTGATTGTCAAACAAAATTTGTCGAAGTTTCAAAACACTTGTCAGAGCTGAAGAAAGCCTCCATAAACTGCAGCAAATAGAAGAGATACTGGTCTGCAAGCCACTATAGGAGAGGTGGAGCTTTGGAGCTGAATACTTTGGCAGAGCCAGCACTGGATCAAAGGGACCCACAGGTTGAGACAGAAAAAACATAAGATCACAGCATTTATGCAACTGTGTACTTTATCAGTCTGTAATCACTTAGTCATTCCCATGCAAGTAAATTTTATAACACTTAAAATTATATAGAATGCTATTCAATTTTATACTGACTACCCAGTGCACACACTACAATGTATATATTGTACCTTGTGCTAGTTTTCTGCCACAATTACTTAGGTGTAGCATAACTCACTGCATTTAGTCATTTATGGACATTAATTGCTGTGAAATTGTATTCACTTTAAATGCAGATTGTAATTGATGCATTTGCTTTATGATAGTGTACTTTTCTACTACAGACATTTTTCCAATTTATTCTTACATAATGTGTAACCGAATTTAATAAATGGCTTTATCATCCTATATTTATTGCGCCAATTTCTCAGTACATATGTCATCCCCCCCCCCCGATATCCCTTCATAGGCAATGCTTGCTAGAAGGTTTCATAAATTGCCCCTCAGTGATTTACCCTACAACTCAGTAGTACTTTCTTTGCCAGCAAGGTATGGTTGGCTCTCATCTCTCAGACAAGTGACAAAGTATTTCCAAGTTCATGCAGGCCAAATTTTCCTTAGCTGCATTTACTTGCTTATGGCTAATGTGACTTATCTACATTTACCAAGAGGCTATTAAGGGGCTTTCCTTTTCCTGCTTTGAGAAACTGGTGTCACACTGTAGCTGCCTCTTACCACATACTGTTCTGACTTGCCTTTAAAGACAAATACCATTAGATGTGACGTGTGCTGGCAAGTTGGCAGTGTGAAGTGGGTGCCTCATTTTTTACATTTTGGATTGAAGGCAAAGCCATCAATTCTTACACCAATCCCACCACTGCTTATGATTATGCAACCTAAACTGGCTTGAACTCCCCAACTATCTCACCTTTATCCAACTACAGCTCACAAACTCATTCATAATCCATCCATGTGCCCTGCTCTATTCTTCTATACTTACTTTATACCATCCTAACCGACCACTCCAATCCAACAACCAACTACTCGTAAATGTTAAAAAATCCAGCCTTTGGCTGGCCAGATGCTTTACTCCTTTACCATCGCAAAATTTTGGCACACCCTCCCCCAATCCACCCACTCAGTATCCCTCCCAATCCACCCACTCAGTATCCCTCCAAGACATCTCTGAAACACCTCTCCTCATCTTAGCTGTGCACATGTGCCAACACCACATCTCATATAACCTAACTTCAACCATCACAACTATTCTCAACCCCACTCTACTACTCTGGCATCTTCCTTTCACCTCCATCTGTCTTTTTACTTACTCTGCCTTTCCATCCTGACCACTTCCCTCTTCTAACCCTCATTGTTTTACCATTGATCCCTCATTGTTTTACCATTGATCCCTCCTGTCTACTTCCTTCTCTTCCTAACCCTTACAGACCTACCAGTGAACCAGGAAAGACATTTAGGTACTCTCGCAGCCTACCTTAATATCATACCACCACTTATATCTGCAACAATATCTGCAGACTTTGCAGAGTCCAGGAACAGGACTTGTATAGCCTATTGCTCAGCTATTACACCTCCTAAAATGTGTGAAATGTTTAACTACCCAGTCTCCAATTAATTCCTATATCTGCTTTGCACCCACTGCATGAAGTGTCCTACATAAATTTTGCTAGCTGAAAACTACTCGTATGGAATGTTCTCATGTATATACTCTGTACTGCTTGTAGAATATCGCTAATTTGAGAATGATTACTTAAGTATTGTTGTACAAGCTGCCAATAATATGTACCAAATGTCTTTATTAATGTAAATTCTGTATTGTATGTGAAATGTCTTGTATGTGCAGCTTTTCTCCCCAGGACTCCACTGAAAGTGAGCACTTCTGGTCAAGCTGGAGCATACCGGTAAACAAATGCAAATAAATAAAACATGTAGCTTCTCCATAGTCTTTGCTTGACCCGGCCCTGCTTCAGTGTTCCCTTCTAGCTTTTAGGTTTCAGTCAGCTTGTTGACTGCAGCACTACACATGTGCAGGCCAAGTTAATCTTGCTGACAGGAGGTTCTGGCCAACATCACTACCCTACAACCCCCTACACATATTGTTAGTTAAGTAACAGAGACATGCTGCCCAGTTTAAATCGCTTCTATTCCTATCTTTTAAAGGAGCATACATTTAAGTTTTCCCACCAACCTGCATCTTGCATTTAGAACTCATTTATCCAATGCTGAACAGTAAGTTAGTCAGTCTCCAACAAAACATTTCCAACTCCTCATACTTCCGATTTCACCAAGCAAGAAGAAAACTGCACCCCACTTTCTCATTTAAATGAAATTTCTCACAGCAGTAACCACCAACAAATGAATCTCACAAATTGCTATTAAGGAATGGTGGCTCAACTTTGTTTCCAAGCTTATTGTTTTTTTAATCTAAAGTGGATTATCAGCATTGCTCATCTAATAAAGTTTGAAAACTTATTAGCACACAAAAAGCCCGTTTTGGTCAGCTGTGCGAGTTCTAGAGACTGCACCCAACCCAAAGGTATTTTGCATCACATAAGCAGTCAGCCATCTTTGTCTTGGGACTTGGAAACAAAGCATTTGGATTACATTTTGCATCCACGGAAGTACATTTAAACTGCATTTAAAATATTCAACTGATCTTACCATTTAAATCAGCACTTTTCCTGGTATGCTTTTAAACTTGGAGGCTTTTGAGCTGCCACCCTACTGCGTATCTAGCCTTGGATGCTCTTCCCCATCTCATCTTCTGTACACCTAGCACTAAAAGTTTTTCCTAGTCTCGTCTCTGCTCATCTTATGGGGTACTGACAGACTAAACTGGAAAGGCCCTCCCCTTAGATTGATACTGTGCTTTGAAATTGCCTTAAAAGTGTGCATTTCTTATTGTTGGCATGTTTGCCTTTGAATCACCTTGTAATTACTTGTAGCTAGTTGTTTGATTTGCTTATGGTACCTTTTCACTTTTGGCCAACTCGTGTGTGTCCCCCCCCCCCATAAGCTGCGGTGGTGCAGCAGTAGCGTTGTTGCCTCACAGCAAAAGGTTCTCCCGTTCGATTCTCAGCTGGAGCGCCTTCTGTGTGGATTCTGCATGTCCTCCCCGCGGTCGAGTGGCATTTGAAAAACATGCATGAATGGGCGTGCCTTCGTTGAAGGTTGGGCATCGGGCTGGCATCTCGGCACCATAAAAATAGACTGCCAATCATTAGCGGACCGGAGTTCTGCTGTGGTGACCCATAACCGGAAAAAGCCGAAAGAAAAACAAACATTAAGACTAGGACTGCAATTCTAAGGACAGTAGAAAGGCAGTCTGGTCCGAGTTGGAAAACAGATGAGGAGGCTTAAGTGAGAATTTTACTTCTCAGTGGGCTTTTCAGCTGGTTTAGTCACTTTTCTTTGAGTCTATAAATTCCACTGTTCATCTCACAGTGGCATTTAGCAGCGGCTAGTAGAGTGAGAGGCCGAGAACTTGGAAACTAAATTTTCCCTATAAAATGTCCCCTGTAACTTTACCCAGTACTTAGCTGCTCAGCGTGTTTGCCTACGAAGAGCACTACAACATGGCTTCAGTTATACAAAGCCTATTTGTAGTTTCTACCCTCACACCACCCAAGTCAGCCTGGTGTACTATCCCTTCGTAGCTCACCTGAGAGAGAGACCTGACACCATGGATGGGCACTTTCTCAATTTCTCAGCCAGCAGCCTTAGTCTCAGGATGCCAGTACTTATGTAGGAACAGTCTCATATTCAGATAACCAACTAATCTTTAGAGAAATGGATAGAGTATGTGAGAAAAATAATTACACAATGCCACTGGAGACCAGGCTCTTGCACAAAAGTGCTCAAAATAAGCAGTTTGTCGACAACCTAAGCATTACATCACACCCACCACACAGTACTGACATGACACATGGATCAACACATGCAGAGGCACTTAAAAGCAACCTTCCTAAATCCTGAAGACCTCCTAGTCATTAGTTCTACAGAAAGGATCTTCAGCAGCCCTGAAAGCACTCCACTAGAACACCCAAAACAACACAACACATAAAGCCACATCCTTTGCAGCTCCCAACTACAAAGCTAATAAAGCAAACAGACATATTATCCAAAATTTTAATCATAGAATACTCCATTATGAGACATACAAATGTCTTGCTCATCAGGCTGACCGGGGTGTCTGTTTATCGAGGGCCAGGATCCACCAGATCTCACATGCACTCAGTTCAATAGACCATAAATACCAGTATGTCATAATCCTAGTACAAGTGTGTAAATGACCTGAGAAATATCTCCCTGGACTATATGAAGACAGACAATATGGAGCCCTCAGACTGGGTCCCTAGGCTGGCATGTACCTAGCATGCAGCATCATTATACCTTCACCAAGCATTATGCCACAAGATAAACAAAACTGGATTTCAACAACTGGCTTAGATTCCAGTGTCATTCCAAGGAAGTACAATATTTGCCAGCATGTGAAGATATGATCAAAAGACCACATTGCTATGCCAAGGATGGCCTGCACCTGTCCCCTATAGGCTTACAAATATTTGTTAAAACACTATCCTCCCCATAATGCTTTTTAGGCAACAACAAACTGACAAAACATCCAATGTAGCAAAACCAACTCAAGGGAATCTAAAAGTGTTGCTGCTCAAGGTCATGAGCCTTCACTCTGTAGGCTCCCCTCACCCTAGAAAATGTGGACATCTGTACAGTTAGAGACACTGTTTAAAGCCACATAGAGCATCCCAGCAACGCAAGGCTACAATGCCTTCCACATATTTTGGCCAGCTACTGCACAGGGAGGGACCAAAGATGGAAGTGTTTCACTCTAGAACAAATCACCTCAAGACTAGTCAAACAGGATGACACACTTGAGCTTCTCCATCTCCAGATTTCCACAGGCAAACTTCCATCTCATATCCTTGTAATCACCCTCTATTGACCCAAGTAACCCATAACTAGTACCTGAACTTACTGGAGGGTAATCTCCATTCAACCAAATACCATATTCATGGGAGATTTCAACTACCCCACTATAAACTGGGATACTTACACAACCCCAGACTTACAGGCCCAGAGATTCCTGTATTTTGTAAACAGGAACCTTGGCCCAGATAGTCCATACACCCACTAGGGGTGCAAGCATACTCAACCTGGTGTTCAAACATGAGAGAACACTCTGCCCCCACCAGGGTTATCTCCATTCAACCAAATACCATATTCATGGGAGATTTCAACTACCCCACTATAAACTGGGATACTTACACAACCCCAGACTTACAGGCCCAGAGATTCCTGTATTTTGTAAACAGGAACCTTGGCCCAGATAGTCCATACACCCACTAGGGGTGCAAGCATACTCAACCTGGTGTTCAAACATGAGAGAACACTCCGCCCCCACCAGCACTACCAAATGAAGTGTCCTTTCTGGTAAGGTCAGACCACAGAGTTGTCTCCTTCATAGAAATCAGTTCTGTGACCCTGGCTAACGCTATAACATTTGACAACTATTCTAAGGCAAACCTCCCACTACTAAGTGATAATCTGTCAAAATTTCACTCCATCCAAAACCCGGAGAACATAACTGTCCATGCAGAAGTGGTCATAATAACCCTGTACAATCATGTCAGTAAATACTTACAAGCTACTGTGCCTACTACAAATAAGCTCAGATCTAACTGAAAAATCAAACCACCTTGGTGGAATCCAACCAAACAGACTGTACAAAAAATGAGGAAAAAAAAAGGCGTAGCCAAGCTAAAGCAGTACTACGTCCAGCATGATAAAAACTTTATCAATCTAAAACAATTGATAAAGCAGACTACTACAGCAGAATTTAAGGTAAAGATAGCCTCCAATACAAAGGCCAACCACAAGGCTTTCCTTAGCCATGTCCACAACCACAAAGGCAGCACAGAGCAGTGCTGAAAAGATTATAAATGCAGCTCACCTGCGCAGAGCCAGAAAATGTAGCAAATCTGCTGTCCAACAAATTCATCTGTAATTTTGCCCCACTCTACCCCCACAAAATAACATCCACAGCATATCACTAGTGAGTAGACCCTAGATGTGCTCTCAGAGAGAGACCCGACACCATGGATGGGCACTTTCTCAATTTCTCAGCCAACAGCTCAGTCTCAGCAGTTATATGCCTGTTTTAGTTGTCCTTCCTGTAAGATGATACTGTCTCAGGGGGGGGGGTGGATTCTGCGACTGCTCCTAGTTTGCTTTTAATGGCCAAGATAACAAACATGACCCATCATGACCAGAGGGGTCTCTTGTTTAGCCATAGCCTCCAAACAGGGTTTGGGCCATGCAAATTGAGAAATGTTATGTTCATCCCTCTGCACAAAGGTGAGGGATTCAATAGACCCTAGAAACTAGAGACCCATAAGTCTGACTAGTCTCATGTGCTAAGCCACAGAAAGGATAGTCATGGAAATGATTAGGGACACAGGAAACCTTCAAAAACACTGTATCCAACCCAGTTTGGTTTTATTAAGGGCAGATCCTGCCCATTCAATCTGGTGGACTTCTTTTAGAAGGTCATCAAGGCAATGGATAAAGGCAAAACGGTGCATACCATTTACTTTGACCTGGCTAAGGCATTGGATACAATAGCCTGCTTGGGCATTGTAAAACTCATGGATATAGGCATAAAACCCTCTATGTTACACAGTGGATAGCCAGCTGGCTCTCAGATAGGACCAAGGAAGTTAGGATAGGCGAGACCATCGCCACAGAGAGGCCCATCACTAATGGAGTGTCTAGGGACTTTTGCTGGGTCTGCTTCTTTTTTGGCATCTACTTCTCATAGACTTCAAGGCAAATGTCAAGGGCCTCTGGCTGAACAAACTTGCAGATGACTGCAAACTAGGAGCAGTCACGGAATCCACCCCCCCCCCCCCCGAGACACTATCATCTTACAAGGACGACAACTAAAACAGGTATATAACTGGTGCCAAAGCCATGAATTAAAATTCGGGTGTATAAACAGTACCCTATCGTAAGTCACTCAACCTAGGAAATTAGCTCATCGATAGCACCCCTCCCCCCAAGAGTTTAATCAGTAGTCAGGGATTTGGGTACACATGTATACAGTAACCTGGCTTTTATCTAACGGGTATCTATGTTCCTCAACTTATAAGCAAGGGTACGGCATCTCTGTTCAACTTTCAGTTAAAAGTATAGTGGCAAATTAAATTGCCCCAAATTGCTGTATTGCAACTCTAATGCTAGGTAGCCACACTGAACTATTTCTTGCCACAGTTTACATTCCACTTTATCAATACTAAAAATGTGGTACAAAAAAATTAGTAGGGCCAAAAGCATACGGTTTGTCACCACAAATTATTAGCTTAACTGGAGCTTCTCTATGAAAAGCAACTCAAGAGTATTGCCTTTATTTAATTTGTTACAACTAGCCAATGAAGCCACCTGCCCAAATACAGGATCCACACACACCATCCTCTCACTGAAGCAATAGCTAATTTTCTAAGCAAACTTAAGGCACTAAATACCCTACCAAATTGTCTTCAGTGACCACTGTCCTAGCCTATCAGTCTTTTAAAACAACCGCATTGTCACCTACAAGCAATTTACTACTTAGTCCCTAATAACTTTTCAGGAGTTGCACCTTTTTACAGTTCTTATTACCCATTTTACCCCTTTTGTACAGTCTATAAAATACTTTCATGTATTAAAGACAAGCTTATTCACTCATCTAAATGAACGAGTAAAGGCAATCACGTACCATGGACTTCTGCTAATCCAAGGTCAAATTTTAGAAAAACAAAACAGAGCCTGGACTGAATGGGAAAAAAGATGAGCAATTCAAATATCTATTTCTTCTGCCAAAAAATCAAACATACCATTATATTTTCTAGCTAGGCTGAAGCAACAAACAAGAACTGTACTTCACAACTTGAGAATACAAAAAAAAAAAAAATTATATATATATATATATATATATATATATATATATATATATATATATATATATAAAATCTATCTTGGTTCAAGCAAGCTCTGTCATGTCACAAACCAAGACCAGTAAAACTCAAACCATCCAAATCAGTATATAACCTCAATTCACTGCTACAGCCCACACCCCTGTTCTCTTTACCCGATGTGGTAATTTCTTCTATATTGTTAGGTAAAGTCTGGTCTTTTTTTGTTTTTTCTAAACTATAATTCCCCCCACCCAAAAAACACACCTAAAAGCAGCTAACTATATTTTCAATCCCCATTTTCACCATCTGCACTCTGAAAATTAACAAAACTAACTTCTCTTTCAAGATGCTTAGCACACATTTACAACTTATCTGTAACTATTGGGATAACACCCCCCCCCATCTCAAACATGTTTTGACAATTTCTACCAAAGTTATCCTGATTCGGTTTAGCTTTAGAAGACAGACATTGGCTAAAAAGGCACTCTGGTGGAGGACAAGGTTTTAGCAAATATTTGGAAGCTTTTGGGGTGGGATGTGAAAGAGGTGCAGGCCATTCTTGGCAAATCAGTAGCTGCCCTCACCTCTACTTAACATGCTCTCCAGCATGTAGGTCAACAACCAACCCAAAGTTTCTATCAACTAGAGGAGATCTTCTACTTTCTTGGTTAACCATTTAAAAAAAAAAAACAATTCTATAATAATTACTCATTAGTGCATTCTTTAGTATTTAAAAAAAAAAAAATGCTCTTGCATTACGTTCTGCTTAATCCTGATTTTCTTTCCAATGTGAAATTTAAACCAAGTTTCTTTCTTACTTTGGTACAGTGCAGCTGTACATTTTTATTTATATTTGTTGACCGGGAGTGTCCGACTGGATATAGACCCATTTTTAGCAGAGGCCCGGGGAGAAAAGCTCCACAGTTAATATACAGTCAGTAGTTACATTGGATTTACATAGCAATTAACAATTTGATCAACATAGCAATTAACAATTACAAACATAGTTACAGATGAAGAACATAATACATTAGTAGACAACTAGAATCTTTATAATCTGCGAAGTACATAACAGACATTAACAACTGTTACATTAAGAGGTGCTTGCTGTATAATAAGTAGTTAGGCTTATGAGCATCCGAGCTTGCTATAATCAAGGTAGTTAGTGGGGTGGAAAGAAAGGTAGTGGGTGAGGGAGAGTTGCAAGGGCATAGCCAGCATGTTTTTAGGTGCGCTTTTAATAACGTTTTGAAGTGGGTGCATGAAGGTACAGAGGTAATTGTGGGTGGGAAGGAGTTCCATAATTTAGCTATGGCGTAAGAGAATAGTGCTTCTCCAGCAGAGTTATTGGCTTTAGTGACCTTAAGTGATTTTTGCTGCTGGATCTTAGTGGTCTGGTGGTGCAATAGGGTTTGAGTAGATTCTGGAGGGATGGGACTTTTAGTGGATGGTTTACTAGTTTGTGGATGAGTGTGAGTTGATACCATTGTAGGACGTGAGGGAGTTCAAGCCAGCCCAGTTCAGCAAGTGAGATACAGTGGTGACTACGGTAGGATGCCCCTGTGGCAAATTTGGCGATTTTGTTGTAGCAGGTCTCTAGCTTGTTTAGATTGCATTGCCTTAGGTTGATATATATATTGGAGAGGCATAAAGTAGGGTGGAGATAAGATGGGAATTTGCTACTGAAATCTTTGTTGTTTTGGTGAGAAGTTGCTCATTTCTGTATAATGCTCCTAGTTTTTTTGTGGACTTTTTTTTATGGTGATGGATATGTGAATGCCAAATTTTAGTTTATTGTCCATTTCCACTCCTAGCAGTTTGGTGTGTTCTGTTGGGTGTATAGTGGTGTTGTCTTTTGCTGTAATGTTAAAGTGGGAGTTGTTTTGAGTATGTTTGGTGGGTTGGAAGATGAGTAGTTTAGTTTTGTTTGTGTTGAGTATTAATTGGGCATTGGATAACAAAGTTTCAACAGAGGAAAAGGCTTCCTGTGTGACTTTCTGCAGTTTGGGTAGGGACTGGGCTGAGCAGATGATGGTTGAGTCATCTGCGTATTGTATAAGTATGCCATGTTTGGTGGCAGAGGCTAGACTATTGGTGAAAATAAAGAGTAGGGGTCCAAGGATGGATCCTTGGAGAACCCCTGTAGAGACAGGTAGTTGGGGAGAGGAGTCATTCTGCCATAACAACGGATTGTTGGCGGTCAGAAAGGTTACTCTGAAACCAGTTGGTGACGGATTGAAAGAAGGATAGGTTATTGAGGACAAAGATGAGTTTGTTTGTGTGGGACCATATCAAACGCTTTAGATAGGTCTAGGAATGTAGCAGAGGAGAGATCGCCATTGTTTTTATGCTGAAGGATAGTGTTAGTAAAGGAGAGCAAGGCAGTGGTGGTGCTATGGTTTGGTCGCAAACCATGCGTAGTACTGGAAAGGAGGTTGTTAGTAAGGAGGTAGTCTGAGACCTGAGAGTGACTGCATCTCTCTAGTATTTTGAAGAGTGGAGAGAGAATAGCTATGAGGTGGTAATTGGTTAGTTCTGTGGGGGGGACACCTTTGTGGAGGGGAATTATATGTGATACTTTCCATAGTGTGGGACTGTAACTTTCTGACAGAGATTGGTTAATCAAGATGGATACTGGGTAGGCCAGAGCATCAGCTGCGATTTGTAGGTATTCACTTGGGAGGTTGTCTGCTGCTAATTTGGTGGGCTTAAGTTTAGTTAAGAGTTTTTTTATGTTGGCAGTAGGAACAGGAAAAAAAAAAAAAGAGAAGACAGTGGGGAGATTACTAGTAGAATGTGTGGGTTGGAGTGGAGGGGGGCTGTGTTGTCTAGCTAGTGATAGTATGGTTTGTGTGAAGTGTGTGTTGAATGAGGTAGCAATATTTTCTGAGGACTGAGGGATGATAGGAGGAGGGGTACTGACTTTACCTGGGTGGCGGATGGAGTCTATGGAGGACCAAAATTGTTTGGGGTTGTGTTGGAAGGAGTCTAGGGCAGACTGGTAGTATTGGAATTTGTCCTGTTTTATTAGCTTTTTGACTCCAATGCGTAGTTCTAGGAATTTCTGTCTAGTTGAGGGGGCTTTGGTTTTGTGCCAGTGCTCTCCGGCTTTATCCCCGTTTTTCATTTCTGACTTGGTGGTTTTCTGTAGCCATGGGGAGGATTGTGCTTTGGTTCTGGACATTCTTATGGGGGCGTGGTAATTAAGGATGCTCAGGAAGGTAGTATTAAAAAAATTCAACTGCGTCATCAAGACAGAGGTACTTTAGAGGATGCCAGTTACATTCTTTGAGGGATATGATGAATGTGAGTGGGTTAAAGTTTAGTTTTTTTATGTATTTGATGGTAGATGACAGGTTTAGCTTGGTATAGGTGTTTTTTTTGCGTAGGAATGTTGTGGAGTGATTACTGAGGCTATCCGATGAGCAGCCTGTTATATATGACTGGGGGCTCTTACTGACTAGTATCCAATCCAGGGTAGTGTGCTTGTTGGAGTTTTATTTATCTTGGTTGGTGACTGGACTAGTTGTGTGAAGCCATGAAGGTTTAGATGATGGGTTGGATGGCTACCAGAACAGGATTGCCAGTCAATACTGAAATCACCTAAAATTACAGTTTCTTGGGGGAGATGGTGGGTAGACCAGCTGAGGACGTTTTGGCCAGGTGGAAGTAGCATCCAATTATGTTGATAGTTTTATTTTGAGGTTGGTATATATTATTTCTTCATTGCCTATTTGTGGAGCTGATGATTTTAAGATATGGAATGTTTAGATGCTGTTTAATTATAGCTACACTGCCTCCTTTCTAGCCAGTCTACTCTTAGTATGCCATAACCGGTAGGGAGGATTTGCTCACTGGTAATGTGAGGTTTTAGCCAGGTTTCTTTCAGGATGACTATATCTGGCGAGTACAAGTCTATGATGGCATGGACTTCATGGACCTTGTTGGTTATACTTCTAATATTTAGGCTTAGTAGAAGGAAGTCACTTGGCTTTCTATTGGCTGTGATTTGGGAGAAGTTGTGGTTTCTAGTCCGATTATGAGGAGTGGGGTTGGAAATGGTAGGGCCAGGGTTGGGGTGGATGTCTCCACTTAGGACTAGTTTTGATATGCATGAGGTTATTAGTTCTCAGGTTTTGAATGTAATAGTTTATTAGGGAAACTTTATGATTGTGCTCTGTCGGTAATAGGTATGGTGGGAGGGTTACTATGTTAAGTTGTAGGGATGCTTTTTGTTTGAGTAATACAGTTGATAGAATATGTGGGGGGTGCATAGGAATGGTTCTTGAGTTGGTGGGAGGGGAGCTGAGTGAGAGTGAAACACGAGTGGTGCTGTGAGTAGTAGTACAGTGGTAGTGGTTGAGTGGGGGAATGATGGAGTTTTGGTAGGATGCAAGATATGCAAGGAGAGTGCATGCAGTGAGCATAGGTATGGTATGCTTATACATGTTCGCTGAGGAGGAGTGATAGTAGTGGAAAGATGGAGGAGGTAGTGTTGGGTTTAGTGCCGTGGTTGGCTGTTGGAAAGATGGGAGGGGTTTGTGTGTGTAATAAAGGTAGGACCACTGGGGGGTGGGAGGTAATTGGGGGCAGGGTCAGGATCGAAGCAGGCAGAGACCCTGTTAGCTGCATCTTATGAGGGGGCTGGAAACAATCAGGTAAAAGAGTAAACTGATAAAAGAAGATACTAAAGATGTACTATACTCAGCCACAACACAAAATTGTTACCACTTCCTCCCAGTTTCAGTACTATGGAAATAGATTTCCTAAAACATCTACCTAAATTCCCATTTCAGTCTGTCCCAACAAACATCTACATAACATTTCCCCTCAGTTCCCCTACAAATCATACTCATCCCAAAGTATTAAACTTTCATTGAGCATCGTGGTCTTTTACCTCAGTCTGGAGAAAAACAAAAAAAAAAAAAAATTCTGGAGAGGGTGTGTGCCCTACAGATGCCCATCCTGACCCAAAAAATGTTTAAAGGGCAAAATTACATTTCCGTTCACCATTTACTTTCATACTCCGAATGAAAAATTTTGTTGACATATAGCCAGCATCTTTAGCATACTGGTAAGCCCACCAAGTTTTTTTTTTTTTTTACCTTTCTAAGTTTCTGATACCTTTCTTCTGGTGTATCGAGACCATTTGTTAGTGTACAGACAGGTGGTCCATCACTGATTCCTACAAAAAAAATAAATAAAATTCATTATACATTTTAAATGCTCCAAACGATGGTAGCATCAAAGAACTGTGCCAGACACTACATGTATAAAATATATACAAAAAATCTAGGCAGTTAAATAATAAGGCTAACAGTACACTTTTAAACAACAGTATTAAGTTTATTCTGCATTTGCTCATAGTAGTATCCAAACACAGGCCTTTTAATCCTTATAACATCACCACTACAGTAAAATAAACAGATCACATCAGTTGGCAGCTATGATGATCTAAGATTAGAAGCAATATCTTTCACATAAAGGAAAGGAAGAAACATTGACACTGACTAGCTTATGCTGGTATGGGGTTGTTCAAGTGAAGTTACAGTACCCAAAGTTTAGGAAACCACCTGGCAACCAGAAAGATTAAGCCATATGTGACAGCCTTCCTTTCTGTGAAGTGGGCTGCAGGATGGCAAGGAGGATATCAACATGTCAGCACTTAAGTATTATTCTGCTCTGTGTCACTGTACACAACAGACTGCATCTAAAATTACCAGTTAAGCAAAAAAAAAAAAAAAAAGTTATCCAAGATTTTCCATCAGCCACGAGACATTGTTCCCTTTATTTCACCCCTAACACACTTTATGGAGCTCAGCAAAGAAATTACAAACTTGTCAAAGGGACCAGAAATTGCAAACTATTATACCATGACCCCCCCATTAATATTCCAAAACGTGCACGCTGATTGGCCAGCGTGCACATTGTAAATCAAGTTATACTAATGGAAAAGGTCCGTCGGACTTTTCCATTAGTATAACTGTTTTAAACATTGTCTCGCTATGTTAAATGGGTTTAACATGCGAGACAGTTTAAAATAAGCAACGGAGATCTCCGTTGCTTATTTTAGCTATCTCTATGCTAAACCCATTTAACATAGCGAGACAGGTTTTAAAAAGCAACGGAGAAAGCAAGATCTCGTTGCTTTTCACTGTAGCTATGTTAAATGGGTTTAACATAGCAGACAGTTAAAATAAGCAACGGACATCTCCGTTGCTTATTTTAAAGGTTCTCGCCATGTTAAACCCATTTAACATAGCAACAGTAAAAAAAGCAGCGGAGATCTTGCTTTCTCCGTTGCTTTTGCACAGCTCTGATGGACTCGCGAGGCGCCGCAGTACATCAGAACTGCTGCGGATGCCAGACATCTGCGGAAGGGCAGCAAACAGGCATTATACTATGCCATTATTTAAGAAAAGTAATAGTTTCTTTTCTTAAATAATGTCATGGCATAATAGCAATAACCCACTTCTGGGTGTAATGCTGTATTCACGGTTGGCTTTGTTTGGTCCCGAGGGCGAAGCCCTCGGGACCAAACCACACCAACCGTGGGTAAATCCAGCATTACCCACACCCAGGCGTGGGTTATCGCTATAATAACTGCTGCACCAATAACAAAAAATGAAGTGTACATTTCGCAAACTGTCAAATTATTTTCACTACTGGAAAAAAATCATGCTTTACAAAACCACCTTTTAGCAGTTTCTGGACAGTGTCCTACACTCTCACACTGGCAGCATCCTATCAATGGCTCAAGTTTTCCCATTTCTGTCTACCATGTGTAAGCATGCCTTCATATGCTACTAGGAGACATACTATTACAGTACAGGCTTGAAGGTCCCAAAGTAAAACACAGTGCTCCCACAAGGTGCTGCTCTTGCAACAAGCCACAACAATCATTTCTCCCAGACTGGTCGAAACAGCAGTGCCTCTTACTCCTATCCTTTCGGGACACCATTAAAACCTGAAGATAGAGCGTGTTAAATTTGATTGATGTGATACTTTACTTTTAATATACAAAGGTTGCCTTTGTTACCACGGTTTTCTACTAGCCTTTGTCTTAAGTATTCCCTCACTCCTTGAAAAAAAGAACTTAACTATATATATATATATATATATATATATATATATATATATATATATATATATATATATATATATATCTATATTTAAAAAAAAAACCCACACCTTTCCCACTTATTTATGTAGAAATTCGACCAATTTCTAACCCCCCTTTTTTCCACTACATATCCGAACCTTTTTTGATCAAAATATGCATGACTATTGCATACAAGACTGAAAATATAGGCAACTCTTGTTAATTTCACAAATAAACACTCATATTTTTAATACTTCCCCATTATATCCACACTTCAAAATACCCCCCCCCCCACAACACACACCTCTCCCATTATAGCAGAGGTCAAAAATAAAATTGCATTACATTTTTATTTTGCTATACCCAATTCTCTTCCCTGCATTTTTCTACTTAATATCTTACTTCAGACTCCTCCACGTCATTTTCAATCATTTCCAAATTACTTTGTTATATTTAATTATTACTAAGTTATATTTTAAGCTAAAGTGCCTTTCTTCCTCCAAATCATTTAACTCTGTCAACCTCTCATCACAAAACTTATTTTAGTTTAATCTACTATTAGGAAGTCATCCTTGACAGTTACATGGTACAGTTACATGGTACTAAATAGATTAAATCAAAACTAACAAATCTTCCAAGAAACAGTAGCCCATCTAACCCTTCACCAAACAAGTCATTCAAAGGCAAAGCAAAAAACTACATACACATTTACTCAAGACATGCACTCCCCTCAGCAGGCTGCAAAAAATGTACAAAATGGAAAAATCTGACAGAGCTTCCCTCACAGGGTGGGCAAACCAAAGCATAATGAAGGCATTTACAAGACTTGTTCCCAGAATAATTTTGACATCACAGGCATACCTCTGAACAATCCCTATTTGGGGGAACATTCCTATTTTCTGGCATGACGTAGGGTGTCCCTATTTTTGGAGTTGTGTCCTTACTTTCAAGCTGGATTTAGCCCTTCACACAATTTTATGAATCCCCCTCATCACGTCATTTTTCAGGCTGAAGAAAAATATATGGCAACTCCCTTTTTCTTAAGGGGAAAATAAATTACCTTGTCAAGTAAATTTTGTGACACAGTTCATTAAAGTCAATAGATTTTACACTGCCGCTGATATAAACGTGCTCATACACCACCCTTTTGAATAAATGTGCTCATCATACACTGCTCCTTTAAATAAACATACCTATATATTTTTTTTCTGTCATTTTTGTCAATCTGATTTTTAAACACCGAGTAGCAGCTCTTCCTTCTTCCAATAGGAATTTGGGATATGTGTAATTTGGTATTCAAATTTTATGTCAATTAAAAGTCCAGATTTTTAGTTGGATGTTACTACCTTTCATGGGCCTGTGCGTCTCTTTTCAATGGCTGCAGGTTCAGAGACTTGCCTGGAGACTGCACACATGTATGTGCTGCTTACTAAAGTGCAAAACACTTTTGAAATGCTATCAACATGCACTGAGCATTTTAGACAACCCTTATAATAAAATGCACCATAGTCAAAGTTGGGCAACAAAATGCCCATGACTTCTGCAACATTAGATTAAAGGGATCGATAGCTGCAGTATTGCACAACATCCAAGATAAGAGAACATGCAAGACTTTGAGTGTCTGATCACAGTTATCTGTATACTGACTCAAACTAAAGTTGGCCTCCTAACACCCCACCATTTTTTTTTTGTGAAAACTAAGCAAAGCTAATTGGGATCATTATATATGCAACAGGTTCTGCTGTAGTTATGGGCATCTGTAAAGTCTAGTACCCTAAAGCAAAACAGGAACATAAGACATTTTTAAAAGTATTACAATACATTGCAAGAAAGGGCTTATAGAGTAAGTTCATGATAAGACACTAAAATGTCCAAAGTCCTTCTAAACCACTGCTCTGGCCACTTGATGCCCTCCCCCATATCTACTACTGCATCTATGTTTTATGTTCATGACTCACTCTTCCACTTCTCTATTCATATTTCTTTTATCATGTACCAGTCCATAACCCCCATAAGCCTCTTTTTTTCCAGTTTCATAGATATGCCAAAATTGCTAAATCTTATGACCATTCAAATCTTGCTAGTACTATTCCCCATGTCAAGCCCCCTTTTTCTTTCCTCAAATGTTTTATTTTCAATTAAAATAACATTTACATAATATTTTTTAAATATCATGTAACAAATATATACAATATTTACAAAAGTCTGGCTTTCAATTACATACACTGTATGTTATTAAATATAGAATTAACAGATCAGTTATCCGAGATACAATATTGATTATTGCAGAGTGTCCAACAAAGATATAACTTTCTTCCAAGGATTATTTACCAGTGGCCTGGGATAGATTCATAGTCCTTTGATTTTTATTTCCATCAATGCAGTTGTCTTCAGTAAAGTGTAGAATTCTTCCAAAGTCGGGGGTGTATTTGAATTCCACCTTCTGGTTCTGCATTTCCTAGATATAGCAAGTATCGTCCATAACAAAATACATATTTGTCTTATCCAGGTAGGGACCTTCATTTACATTTAGTATTATCAATATTTTAGTTAACCCAGCCACTGGGGATGCACAAGCCAGTGCATTTCTTTGTGCCGGTCCCAGGCCCGGATAATGGGGAGGGTTGTGTCAGAAAGGGCATCTGGCATAAAAATTCTGCCACATAACTTATGGCGTGAAAATTTCATATTTCCATACCGGATCGGTCAAGGCCCGGGTTAACAACGACTGCCACCAGTACTGTTAGCCAACAGGGTGCTGGCGGAAATTGGGCTACTGTTGGCCGAAGGAGAAGAGGAGGGTGAAGGCATGCCCAAAGGCAGGAAGAGAGGAGGAAGGTTAGGAGTGTAGCAGTGAGGGTAGGAACTTTGAATGTTGGCAGTATGACTGGTATAAGAAGAGAGCTAGCTGATATGATGGAGAGAAGGAAGGTTGATGTATTGTGCGTGCAAGAGACCAGATGGAAGGGAAGTAAGGCCAGATGTTTAGAAAACGGGTCTAAATTGTTCCATCATGGTGTGGATGGCAGGAGAAATGGGGTAGGGGTTATATTAAAGGAACAATATGCCAAGAGTGTTTTAGACATGAAGAGAGTGTCTGACAGTGATGTTTATGAAGCTCGAAATTGATGTTGTAATGATGAATGTTGCTAGTGCATATGCTCCACAAGTTGGGTGTGCGATGGATGAGAAAGAGAAATTTTGGAGCGAGTTGGATGAAGTTGTGGCGAGTGTACCCAAAGGAGAGAGACTAGTGACTGGAGCGGACTTTAATGGGCATGTCGGTGAAGTGAACAGAGGGGATGAGGAAGTGATGGGTAGGTATGGTGTTAAGGAGAGGAATGCAGAAGGTCAGATGATTGTGGATTTTGCAAAAAGGATGGACATGGCTGTGGTGAACACATATTTTAAGAAGAGGGAGGAGCATAGGGTGACGTACAAGAGTGGAGGAAGATGCACACAGGTGGATTATATCCTATGTAGGAGGGCCAGTCTGAAGGAGATTGGAGACTGTGAAATGGTGGCAGAGGAAAGTGTAGTTAAGCAGCATAGAATGGTGGTCTGTAGGATGATGCTGGTGATCAAGAAGAGGAGGAGTGCGAAAGTAGTGCCAAGGATTAAATGGTGGAAGTTAAAAAAGTGCGACTGTGAAGTGGAGTTTAGGGAAGAGTTGACAGGCAGTGCAGAGCTACCGAATAGCTGGGTAAGTACAGTAGAACTATTAAGGGAGACTGCTAGAAAGGTGCTTGGTGTGACATCTGGACAGAGGAAGGAGGACAAGGAGACCTGGTGGTGGAATGAGGAAGTACAGGAGAGTATACAGAGGAAGAGGCTGGCGAAGAAGAAGTGGGATTGTCAAAGAGATTAAGATAGTAGACATGAGTATAAGGAGATGAGGCGCATCGCAAAGACAGAGGTAGCGAAAGCTAAGGATAAGGCATATGGAGAGTTGTATGAGAGACTGGACACTAAAGAGGGAGAAAAGGACCTGTACCGATTGGCTAGACAGAGGGACAGAGCTGGGAAAGATGTGCAGCAAGTAAGGGTGATAAAGGATAATGAGGGAAAGGTACCCACAAGAGAGGAGAGTGTGTTGAGTAGATGGAAAGAGTACTTTGAGGGGATGATGAATGAAGAGAATGAGAGAGAGAGAGAGAGAGAGAGAGAGAGAAGGTTGAATGATGTGGGGATAGTGAATCAGGAAGTGAAACAGATTAGCAAGGAGGAAGTGAGAGAGAGAGAGAGAGAGAAGGTTGAATGATGTGGGGATAGTGAATCAGGAAGTGAAACAGATTAGCAAGGAGGAAGTAAGGACAGCTATGAAGAGGATGAAGAATGGAAAGGCTGTTGGGCCAGATGACATCCCAATGGAAGCATGGAGGTGCTTAGGAGAAATGGCAGTGGAATTTTTAACTAGATTGTTTAATGAAATTTTGGAAAGTCAGAGGATGCCTGAGGAGTGGAGAAAGTGTTTTGGTTCCTATCTTTAAGAATAAGGGTGATGTGCAGAGCTGCAGTAACTACAGAGGGATAAAATTGATCAGTCACAGCTTGAAGTTATGAGAGAGAGTAGTAGAAACTAGGTTAAGAAGGGAGGTGATGATTAGTGACCAGCAGTATGGTTTCATGCCAGGAAAGAGCACTACAGATGCGATGTTTGCTCTAAGAGTGTTATTGGAGAAATACATAGGTCAGAAGGAGTTGCATTGTGTCTTTGTAGGCTTGGAGAAAGCATATGACAGGGTGCCTAGAGAAGAGTTGTGGTATTGTATGAGGAAGTCGGGAGTGGCAGAGAAGTATGTAAGAGTGGTACAGGATATGTACGAGGGTAGTGGGACAGTGGTGAGGACTGCAGTGGGAGTGACGGATCCATTTAAGGTGGAGGTGGGATTACATTAAGGATCAGCTCTGAGTACTTTCTTATTTGCAGTGGTGATGGACAGGTTGACAGATGAGATCAGACAGGAGGCCCCGTGGACTATGAGGTTTACAGATGACATTGTGATCTGTAGTGAGAGTAGGAATCAGGTTGAGGAGACTCTGGAGAGGTGGAGATATGCTCTAGAGAGCAGAGGAATGAAGATCAGCAGGGCTAAGACAGAATATATGTGTGTAAATGAGAGGGAGGGTAGAGGAATGGTGAGGATGCAGGGAGTAGAGTTGGTAAAGGTGGACGAGTTTAAGTACTTGGGATCAACAGTTCAAAGTAATGGTGAATTTGGAAGAGAGGTGAAGAAGAGAGAGTACAGGCAGGATGGAATGGGTGGAGAAGAGTGTCAGGAGTGATTTGTGACAGACGGGTACCAGTAAGAGTGAAAGGGAAGGTCTACAAGACAGTAGTGAGACCAGCTATGTTATATGGGTTGGAGACAGTGGCACTGACAAAAAGGCAGGAGTCAGAGCTGGATGTGACAGAGTTAAAGATGTTAAGATTTGCACTCGGTGCGACTAGGATGGATAGGATTAGGAATCAGTATATTAAGAGGGTCAGCTCATGTTGGACAGTTTGGAGACAAAGCAAGAGAGACGAGATTGCATTGGTTTGGACATGTGCTGAGAAGGGATGCTGGGTATATTGGGAAAAGGATGCTAAGGATGGAGCTGCCAGGTAAGAGGAAAAGAGGAAGGCCTAAGATAAGGTTTATGGACGTGGCGAGAGAGGACATGCAGGTGGTTGGTTGACACAGCAAGATGCAGAGGATAGGAAGAAATGGAAAGAGATGTGGTGACCCCTAACGGGAAAAGCCGAAAGATGATGATAATGATGATCAATATTTCAGTTAAGGGAAAGGATTCATTACATAAAGCTTGTAAAAATGATTGATTCCATTCCAATACGATTTAATTTTATTACATTCATAAAAATATGAATAGAGTCTGCTTTATTTGTCTTTACACACCTCCAGCAAAAAACATTTTTAGTAGTACTGACCTTTTTAATTCTATCTGGTGTTAAAAATGCTCTACATAAGTATTTCCAGTTAAATATTTTCCAGTATTGTATGTTAGAGGTGTAATTAATGGATTGTAAGATGTTACTTTTAAATTCTGTTGACTGCAATGACTGACCTTTTGTTAAGAACTGCCAGTATGATGGTTTGGGAATTGTTTTATATGTTATTAACTCTTTATATAGATTTGAAATAGAATTTTTCTTTTCACAACTATTATATATAAAATTCATACAGAAAACTTATTAGATTTGGAATATCTTTAAATGAGGAATTACTAATTAATCTGCATAAATCTTGAGTGTACATTAGAATGCTTTGTAAGGTTAACCAGTCCTGTGTTGGAATATTGTAAGCAGATTTTATCATATTTATATCTAAACACTGAAACCAGCATAAGAATCCATTTTGTTCCCAGGAGGTTATTGTTTCCCTATATATTTTGTGAGGAAAGTTCTTGGTGATGGCAAATGGGGTTAAAAGGTCAAACCAAAGTTTTAAATCTATGTTTGCATTGACAAGTTTCTTAAAGGAATTGATTTAATGATTAATCAGTGTAGTTTTAGAATGTTTTGTTATATTATATTGTATTGTATACTTATGCATAGTATGTACCAGGGTTTGTTTGATTTGTCACAATTAAAACTTTAACAGATTAAATTAATTGGTTAATATAGCCATTGTTAATTCTTTCCAGTTGGCAAAATAATTTGGGTTTATCCAGTCTATTGTAGTTTTAAGCACATATGTTTTTATATATGTTTCTATTTCTGGGAAGTTCAATCCTCCTCATTTCCAGGGTCTAATGTGATGAGTTAGAGCTACTCTATTCTTTTTGGGATACCATAAAAAATTTATTAAACATGAGTTTATTTCTTTAAGGATGCATCTTTCAGGAATTAATTGTACTGCTAATGCTACATATAGTATTTTTGGCAATAACACCATTTTTATTAATTGCAATCTGTCTTCAAAAGTTACAATTTTGCTCCACTTTTCTAAATATATTTTTATTTCAACAAAGTTTTTATAATTTACTAATATTGTTTTGTTTATATTTTTGCATAACACTATTCCGAAATAACTTGGCACAAGTTGGTTTTCCTATGATGGATTTATATGTAATTTCTAGGACTTTTTTCTTATTTAAAAATAGAGATTTTGATCTATTAAAGTGTAGACCTGAAATCTTATAAAATTTCTCCATTACTTCTTCTAGCTCTCCTAATGACTCTCTGGAGTTTGATAGGGTTAATAAAATATCATCAGCAAAAGGCTAAAATATGTACTGGTCATGGACTTCTATTCCTTTTATTCTTGGATTACTGCATATTATTTCTGCAAGTATTTCTATAGCCAATGCAAATAAAATAGGAGAAAGGGGGCATCCTTATTTAGTACCTTTTGTTATATGGATAGATTCTGAGGTGAAAGGACTTAATTTAATGTAGGCCAAGTTATTAATATATATGTTGTTTAGTAATAAGATGAAGGGAAGAGGAAATTCAAATAATGCTAAAGTTTTAAATGGATATTCCCAGTTGAGGGAATCAAATACTTTTTCTATGTCTAATCCGATTACAAGTGTTTCTCTATCTTCTTTAATTTATATAATCTATAAGAGTAAGTATCCTTTTAATATTATCATGTGTGCCTGTTATATAAAAATCCAGTTTGATCATTATTGTCTTTGAAAGTGGGATTTTCATTCCGTTAGCTAGGATTGACATGAATATTTTGTAATCATTATTCAGTAATGATATAGGTCTGTATGAGGTGCAAAGGTCTGATGGTTTATCTTTTAGAATTGGTGTTGAGAAAATATTCCCACAAGGGTGGTATTTCTACTTTTGACTGGACTTCTAGCAAAGTTTTATGACAAAGGGAGATTACTGTTGAAGGGAAGAGTTTGTAAATTTCCATAATTATACCATCTATCCCTGGAGCTTTGTTAGATTTACTTTATTTTATCTTGTCAACAATTTCTTTTTAGGATATAGGTTTTTGTAGGTCTAGTTTTAAGTTTTCGGGATTTTTTTTTTATACTGATAATGTCTGTATCCAAGTTTATTTGGTTGGTATCTAAATCTTCTTTTTTGAAGTGTTACATATAATGGAACTGAAATGCTTCAAGGATGTCTCCTATATCGGATACTTTTTTCCCTTTTTTTTCATGATATAGACTACTGTTATTTGCTTTAGATTGTATTTTAATTCTTGTAGATAAGTTATGTAGATATCTGTGGGAGGTGGCTAATGAGTTTATTTTTAATTTTTCCAAGGCTAGACAAGTTTTGTGTGCTAGAATTTCATTTTATTTATTTAATTCCTCTATTTCTTTTTTGACTTCTGACCATTCTGATTTTTTTTATACTTTGCAAGTCTAATTATTCAGATTCCCACTCTCTAACTTTATTTTTGTACCAGCTAAGGGTCTTACCAAATAAATATGCTTTTAATGAGTCCCAAAACCATGACTCTAAAGATTTCTGTTGTATTATTAATTTCATTTGTAGTTCTGACAACATCCAGGGTCTGAATTCTTTCATTTTCGTGATGCATAATGACAGGATTAAAAGGTTTAAACTCTATTTGGAGCTTCATTATTAGAGAGTCATGATCTGAGAAGGGGCATGGAACTATTGAGAAGTTGAGGATTTTTGTTTGTAAATCTTGAACTACGAATAATTTGTCTACTCTGGTTTGTGTCCAAATCTATGGTCTTTATGGGAAAATAAGGATTTATCATATTTTACTTTAAAAGTGTCTATTAAACAAAATGAATCAATCCATTTAAGGATTTTGAAATAGTTGCTATGCGAAAACACTTCTTGGTGGTTTCAGAAGCTTCTAAGTTACAAATGAAGTCTCTTCCCAGTACAAGATTTCCCTTATAATTGGAAATAAAATCTAGGCGTTTTTTTTAACAGTTCCTGCTCCAATTCCTGGGATCCAATATAGATTAGCCAAGGTCCATATCCTGTAATTAAATTTAATTATAACAAATGCTATTAGACCTTTTGTCTTCATATTTATAAATAACTTTTGGAGTGATTATGTTTTTCTTCTAGAGAATTGCTAAAACTGTATAGTCCTTAGGGTTCCAAATAAAGGTATCATTAGTCTTAAAATGCATTTCCTGGAGAAATACTACTTGCTCCTTATTTAGGATTTAAATATTTTAGTAAGTTTGATCTTTCATCTGCATTATTTAAGCCATTAGTATTTAATAAGAATGTTAAATCAATTTAAAGTTATTGTTGGAAGAATTTTTGCTTTTTTTTTTTTTAATTTTGATTATAGTAGTTATACCATATTCTCTGATAACATTGGGTGAAATTTGTGTGTGTGTAAACTTGGGAGTGTAAGTTAATGTTCTTATTTAAATATAAGTAGGGTAAAATTCTGGTCAGGCTTTAAAAAAGTACTTGTATAAAACATTAATTCTAAAGTATCAAATACAAGTAAATATGAATTTCTCATTAAACATAGAACGAAAATCATTCCTAATCCAATAAAGATGGATCTATTAGATTGTCACTCATACCTTTAACCAACAATATAAACTGAGCTCCATATGTTAAATTATATGGAGGATCTTCTTAAGAGATATGAAATTCTATACTCTTCTATTATTTTTGTATAGTATTTTATATTTCAGGATGGAATGTTAGTAAACAATTATTATGTTGACTTAGAAAATATCCAATATTTAGTTACCTTTATGAGATCCCAAACATGTCGGATATGTCATTTTGGATAAATTAAATGCAACAGAGGAACATACATGAAATAAGCCAACAACAAATAGATTATTACTAAAATAATTTGATTAAAAGGACTTTACAGGAGACTGAGTGATTACCAATGAAATATGAATTTATTGTAGGTGTACTGTCTTCCTTTACTTTCCCACTCTTCAGCTCACCAACTTCAACTTACACTTATGAAAAGACATGGCTTATCAGTGGTATCCTGACTCTGAGTAGTGGCGCCCTACATTCTAGTGTGCAGTGCTTTTACATATTTATAGATTTACAAAGCAGAGTCTAAGAATAAACTATGATCACCCTGACAATTCCCATCCTGCATAGGGCACCTCCTACATCCAGAATGGGTAATCACATCAAGTCTAGAATGAATGCGAAGGTACCTACATGGTAATCAAGACTTGACTTAGGTCAGTATTAATCAAATAGTATTTACAGCATCTTAAGAGAGTTCTCGGGGCAGTTAGATTTCCCTTCCCTTTCTTTCCCTTGTTTTAAATAGGTACTAATAAAAGAAATTCAGCAAACATAGGTAAACAGAAAGAACATTCAGTAGTCAGTCTTGTACATGACTCGCAATCCATTAAACAAGTCAATGACTAACATCACTTTAGTAAACATTGTTGTTCATCTTTCGGCTTTCCCCGGTTAGGGGTCGCCACAGTGGAACTTTGGTCCGCTAATGATTGGCAGTAGATTTTCACAAACGCTAAGGTGCCAGCTCGACAGCCAACCTTCAACGAAGGCACGCCCATTTTGCACATGTCTTTCGAACGCCCACCCAACCGCGGGGAGGATATGCAGACTCCATACAGAAGGCACTCCTCACACTCCAGCCGAGAATCGAACGGGAGAACCTCTTGCTGTGAAGCAACAACGCTACCGTTGCACAACATTATAAAGACAAATTAGAAATAATTTCCTAGCTCTTTAAATTTTCTGATGAAGCAAAAAGTTAATAAGCTATTTTAACTTAAAGTATAAAGCATTTCAATTTTCCTTGCATGTATACATTTCTACTTATATTGTAGTGTCAATAGCCGTCTTTGAAATCTGTACAATACTTCACTTCTTCAAATCATTCCTTTTTCAATTCAGGTTTTGTTTTGTCAAAACGGCAATATTTCAAGGGCACAATTAATATTTAGACTGAGGTTTCAAATAAATAACTTGTCAGTTGCCAACTGGGTTAGTTTAGAATGTATGGTTAGTGCAAATATATAGCATGTTGCAAAAATATGTAATTTTTCGTGTGCTCTAGAGACTGTCATATGCAAGTGACATATATAATGCAGCATATATAGAGCAGATAGCTTACGGATTCAGGTTGTTAAAGTAAATTATGCTTATTAATCAGGCAGTTTCATTTAAATTCACAAGTAATTTGGGAACATTCCAGTTGAGTTTCCAGGAATGTGTAGTCCAATGTGAGTAGAGTCCGTCACAATTCATTAAACTAAGCAGAGAACATCGGTCTAATAATCATTGTAAAGACAAAGAATAGTAATTTCCTAGCTCTTAACTTTGATATCGCAAAATGTTGACAGTAAGCCATTTTAACTGGAAGACTATAACATTTCAATACTTCCTTGTGAATATACATTTTTACTTTTACTGTAGTTTTAAGAACAGTCTTCGATAGCTATGCATTACTTCACTTCTTTCAAGTCATTCATACAGTTCACATTATACTTTGTCAAAATGTCAATAGCATTTCAAGGGCACATTTAATATTTAAACTGACTGTTGTTGTTGTTGTGTCTTTTGGCTTTTCCCGGTTAGGGGTTGCCACAGCAGAACTCCGGTCCGCTAATGATTGGCAGTAGATTTTTATGGGCCGAGTTGCCGGCCCTGACACACAACCTTCAACGAAGGTACGCCCATTCATGCATGTCTCCACACAGAAGACACTCCAGCTGAGAATTGAGCAGGACGTTTTACTACGAGGCGACAACGCTACCGCAGCTCCACCACCGCAGTACTTTAATATTTAAACTGATATTTTAAATGAATAGCTATCAGTTGCCAAGTGAGTTTGTGCAGAGTGTGAGGTAACTGCAAAATTAACATGTTGCAAAATGTAATGTGCATCTTTTCATGTGCTCTAGAGACTGTCAGTTTCACGTAACATATAAAATGTGACTTTTACAGTGCAGACAGCTTGTGGAATCAGCATGTTAAATTGAGTAAGACTTTTTAATCAAGCAGCTACATTTCAGTGCACATGTAGTTTGGGAACATTTCAGTGGCATTTCCAGGAACATGTAATCCTAGGAGGATAAATCATAAAATAAATACAAATAGTCCTATTCTGTATTTATTTTACCTTGTTTAGGTTGTTTCTCATTTTAATAACTAAACATTACTTTTTATTTATCTGGGAGGCTAAATGCACTTCGCAGATTCAGTGTCCTTGGAAACTGCAGCAATTGTTTACTGTTGCTATGGCAACGCAAACAGAATGTGAAGAATACTTCACTTCTCTTAACCAACAATACATTCCCCCCCCCCTTTTTTTTTTTAAATGTATTTGTTAATGCTGCTGTGTCTTTCGGCTTATCCCGGTTAGGGGTCGCCACAGCAGAACTCCGGTTCGCTAATGTTTGGTAGTGGATTTTTGCGTGCCAAGTTACCAGCCCTGACGCACAACCTTCAACGAACGTACGCCCATTCATGCATGTCGCCACCCAGAAGACTCTCTAGCTGAGAATCGAATGGGACAATGTCTTGCTGTGAGGCGACAACGCTACTGCAGCACCACTACTGCGGGAATACTGAAAGGAAATAATTCAAAGGACATATATGTACATGAATAGAACATTTCAGAGTTAATCACGAACATGTCCCCAATCCCAATAAGCATAACAATCTGCATTGCTTACTGTACTTATTTCCTTGTTTCACTTGAAAGAAAGTTACTGTTTGTCGTTTTTGCATTTAGTTACTTGTAACACATTGCACTCAAGTTACCTGGCACTTGCTCACTAAAGCAATTATATAAGGCAGCACTAAAAATTAAAAGCACTACACCCTCACTCCCCACTGGCCCTTGTTTTCAATTATTAAGGAATTCCCAATATTATTCTAGCATGTCCAAAGGTCAGTTGTCAATCTCCTCTCCAGTCTAGCTGGTGAATCTGGGAATCTTGAGGCAATGTTATAACTGCCTCATGTACACAGACAACCCTCTCCTCCTCCCACATAACACAAATACTTGCGAAAGATGCAGCTATTTAGCCAAACTGGTGGCTGAGCTCTCTCAACTCAGGACTGGCAAGACCAGACAGGAGGAGAAGGCAACTACACACACCACAAAACCAGCCTCACATAATGCTACCACACCACTGAATCAAACACATAAACACACAAAGACATACTCAGAGGCTCTGAGTAAAAATTTACCTAAACAGCAGAAACCTCCAAAGCAGACACCCAAACTGCTACCTCAAGACACCCCACAAGCTACACATAAACCACAAAAGCAGTGTGCAAAGCAGTCACAGCCCTTAAGGCCAAATACAACACCAAACATACTTGTCATAGGTGACTCCATAGTCAGACACACTGCCGTCCCACTCACCAGGCTGAACAAGGAGAGGGTCACAGTAAGCTGCCTATCGGGCGCTAGAATCAGCCACATAACACAAGCACTCTGGTCACTCCACAGCAAGTACAAATATGACACAGTCATTGTCCATGCTGGTGTGAACGACCTGAGACGCATCTCCCTGGACTACATGAAAAAAGAGACATACAGGAGCTCTCTGATTATGTAGCCCAGGCAGGTATGACCCTAACCCTGAGCAGTATCCTTCCTTCACCAAGAATGATGCCACAATATAGAGACAAAATGATCAGCTTTAACAATTGGCTTAATGTCTGGTATCATTCAAAGGGGATCCAGTGTCTGTCTGCCTGGGATGACATGCTCGACAAGCCACGCTGCTTCGCAAGGGACAGCTTGCACCTGTCACCCCTGGGATTCCGGATATTGGCTAAGGCTCTTGCCACCCCCATAGTGCCTTTTTTAGGCAAGGCTCAAATTCTAAACCTACCACCCTAGAAAACAAAAATGGGAAGAAACTGAGGGTATTGCTGCTCAATGCCAGAAGTCTAAAATCTCAAAATGCATGCACTTGAGGCCCTTCTCAGTATGGAGAACATAGATGTCTGTGCTGTAACTGAAACCTGGTTCAAGGCTCCTGAGAGCACCCCGGCAACTATTAGGTTTTACCTCATATCATGCGTTCCGGCCCCAAAACCCGGACCACACCACAAAAGGAGGGGGTGTATCCGTATTCATAAAGGATACCCACACCTCCAGGTTGGTGGCAACGCACGAAGCTTCAGAAACCATCCAGGTGCAACTAACCATAGGCAAAACTGCTCTACAAATTGTAGCATGCTACAGGCCACCCTCAAACTCAGGAACCCCACACAGCCTTCCTGAAGACACTGGAGGGTATAAATGTATCTCCAAACACCATCATATTGGGTGACTTCAACTACCCGAATATAGACTGGGAACATTACTCAAGCCCTAAACTTTCTAGCCCAACGGTTCCTGGAGTTCATAAATTCAAATGCCATGGAACAGCTAGTCACTGTTCCCACGAAAGAAAATATACTAGATCTCATTATCACAAACATGGGGACAAAATGCTCCACACCGAAGTATATCCCTCATTGGTGAGATCTGTTCATAAATTAATCTCAATGGAAATCCACATCCGCCCCCACCCCAAACAAAAGACCACAGTGAAGAACTTCTCTAAAGCAAACTTCACACTACTCAAGACTGGTGTGGTATCCTTCAAGGCCCCTGAGCCAGTGGAAACCACAACCCAAGCTGCGGAAGCCCTTACAAATGCCTTCTATGAACACCTCCAGGACTGCATGGATCAGGCAATCCCAAATAAAACCAAGACTCTTTCCACAAAGGGCAAGCGTCCAGTCTGGTGGACCCCAGCCATTAACAAACTTTACAATAAGAGGAGAAAGCTATTACATGATGGAACAAAATCCATAAAAGGGAAGTCACCCCTGATCATTATTAGTAAAAAAATACGAGCACTCATAAAATCAACTAAGGCCAATTTTGAGAGAAAAATTGCCATGGATTCAAAGGACAATCATAAGGCCTTTTTCAGCTATGTTAGGAACCTGGGTGAAAACTCCCAGATATGCTCAGAATTAGTCCAAAATGATACAAAAAAAATCACTGAACCCACAGACATTGCCAACATACTGGCAGACAGGTTCAGTGCAAACTTCACCCCCCTCTCCCCCCCTAAAGGAGAGATAACTATCGCAGCGGAGTGTAGCCTCCCAGACATCTCAAATGCACAGATGAAAGCTGCTCTCTCTAAAGCTAAAAACACAGCATCAATGGGACCGGATGGTGTCCCCGGCTGTGTGCTACACAAGCTAAATGAGGAATTAAACCTGCACATAAGGCAGCTGTTTAATCTCAGCCTTACCACAGGATACGTGCCCAAGGAGTGGCGTACGGCAACTGTGGTCCCACTCCACAAAGGCGGTGCCTCTATGGACCCTGGTAATTACCACCCCATAAGCTTAACAAGTCTAGTCTGCAAAGCTATGGAGGAGGATCATAATGGAGCTCATAAAGAAAGATATAGGGGACTTGCAGACATTGGACCTGACCCAGTTTGGCTTAGTCAAGGGCAGATCATGCCTTTTGAACTTGGTCGACTTCTTCGAAACAGTCACCAAGGCCATTGATGAGGGAAAGGCAGTCCATACAGCCTACCTTGACCTTGCAAAGGCGTTAGACACAATACCCCACTCGGGTATTGTAGAAAAACTTACCAGCTTAAATGTAAGCCCATATGTCACAAGATGGGTTGCAAACTGGCTTAAGGACAGAACCCACAGGATTAGAGTTGCTGGCGCTATGTCAGACTCCAAGCCGGTCACAAGTGGTGTCCCACAGGGCTCGGTCCTTGGCCCCCTATTGTTCGGCATCTACTTCTCAGAAGTACAGGCCAACATGGGAGGACTTTGGCTGACAAAGTTTGCAGACGACTGCAAACTGGGCACCATAGTGGAAAGTGCATCAGACACGGATATCCTTCAGAAGGGACTCACGGAAACAGATAGCTGGTGCCAGAGCCATGGCCTGATGTTAAACGCCAAAAAATGTATAGTCATACCCTTTGGGAAAAACAAGGTAACCCCAAGCTACCATATAGGTGGCAATCCACTAAGCACAGAAGAGGTTATCAGGGACCTGGGGACCCAGGTTGACAGTGGCCTTTCTTTTGACACTCACGTTGCTAAAGTGGTTAGAAAGACCTTCTACATTGCCCACCTGATCATGAAGGGATTCACATCCAAATCTAGTGAGGTCATTGTTCCCCTGTACTCTTCACTTATCAGACCAATGATAGAGTACAATGCCCCATTTGGGATGTATCTCTCCCGACATCTGCAGCAATTGGAGAGACCCCAAAAGTTCCTCACCAAAAGGATAAAGGGACTCCAAAATCTGTCATATGCTGCCAGATTGAAGAAACTCCAGCTCTATTCAGTCGCATACCGTCTGCTCAGAGGTGACATGTGCCTGACATACAAGGCCATGTCCAACCCGGAATTAATGGATATGCTTCACCTTAAAAAATCCAAATCCACCCAAACCACTAGAGCAAGCAACTTAAGCCTTAGCACGGATATAAATAGGACATACTGGAGGGATAGATTTATCCCTCAGAGACTCCCTATGCTGTGGAATAGAGTCCCGGTCCATGTGAGGCAGAGCACCTCGCTGGCTCTGTTCAAGAGAAATCTTGACCTGTGGATGGGAGATCGTAGGTTTACCCCGGGAATCATCTCTGTGTCACTGCTGGACAGAGGCACAACAAACTAATGGGCACAGTATTTTTTCATATAAGGGGTGGCATAAGCCACAAAAATTTGGGCTAGGCTTATAAATGCCTTAGGGCAGATAGCCTAGTATAAACCTATGAACCTATGAAGTGACCATCATTAATCTAATAAATATTGTAATAACAATTAAGTTCAATATTCCAATTAGTCTACCTTAAAACTAGATTAGACTATTATTTATCTATGTATAGACAGTGAGTTATTAAATATATACAGACTATATTAGTATAATAAATAGAGAATTTAAAAAAGGAGACAAGATGCAGTTAAAATAAATAATGAGAAGACAGGAGAGAAAGTAAAGAGAAAATTGAGAAAATACACATATACTATGCATGATTTACAGTATAAATATTTTATGCACTATATAACCCTCCTTCTGTGAAAAAAAAAATACCCCGTTTTACATACCTGGGGTAATGTGAAAACTCAAGTGTCATCTATTTTCAAAAAATATAGATGTAGTTACCTTTGTTTTAAAAGTCCGAGCAGTAAAAAGTGGTCCTTTAAAGTAATGTTAAAACATTCATATCATAGTAGATGCTTTGAGAGATTTGGCTGTAACAGTTATCAGCCTTTTGCTTCTTTTTGACATCTGTCCAGACATTAGTTTCTTTCGCTCTCTTAAGAGAAGGTGACATCCAATCCAGATCTTCTGGTAAAGTAATCACATTATTAGTTTTAATAAATGAACAGGCTTCCTCTAAGTCAATATAAGTCCTCATTTCGTTGGCATATAGTATTCTTATCTTAGCTGGATATGCAAGCTGTGCCTTGATGTTAATTTGTTTCAGAAACTATCATTGGCCACACTTTTTTCCTTTGCTCCATTACTCTAGATGAATAGTCGTTATCACATCTTATCAGGCTCCGTTTATATTTTAGTGGTGCCTTCCTCCAAGCAGATCTTAAAATCAGTTCCTTGTTCAAGTATGAAAGGAATTTGATAATTACTGACCTAGGAGGAGAGTTGGAGTTAGTGGCATGTTTTCCCAAGAGCTCTGTGTGCCCTTTCAAGGCCAAAGGAAAGTCCTTCTTTTAAAATATAAAAAGTCAGGGATCCAGCTTGGAAAAAGGAAATAATATCCTCACCTTATATATGTTTTCGGGTAATCTGAAAAACCTGATGTTATTTCTCTTCTCCCTATTTTCCAAGTCATCTACTTTATTAACCAACCAAGTGTTTTGTTTAAGAAGCAGTTCTTTCTGCGTTTCCGCTTCCTTAAGTCTGCTTTCCAAGTCATTTCGAGAAACTTCTATTCCTGTTATCCTTGTCTGGTGGTGGTGTAGCATTTCCTTGAGGGGGTCAGGCTGTTTCTGACTGCTTCTTTTAAGATTTTCCAGATTCTCTTTAAAATCATCCATCTTCGAAGACAACTCCAGCAGGGAAGATGCCATCTGTTGTAGTTCCTTCTTTAAGGCAGCATCCTAGTGAGAATTCTCAGAGGTGCTCACTTTAACAAGTGAATATATCTCCAAGCTTTTTGACATGAAATTTGTAAAACTTCACCAAAGTTTATAATTATGTAAATTAGTCCTTGATCTATAAGATTTTCAACTTTGAAGAAAAAACAAATAATATTTTTTTCCGGTCTTATTTAACTAGTTATATGGAGCTCTAAAATACTGCTGTGTTCAGATAGCCATTCAGGCTCCACCTCAAGCCCCCTTTTTCTAACAGCAGCCTTAACAGTCAACCATGAAGTAAATTTTGCAGCAAGTCATCTAGGTTGTGTTTAAGAGGAGTATAGTGAGAAGCATTGCTCAATACGCAGGGGAAATTTCACAAGTTTAGGATATACTGGCTTACAAATAAAACATGGTGGAGGGATAGGTTTATCTGCTGAAGATTCAGGTCCCCATTTGAAGTATTGCAGGAGATATTTGATTTGCACGAACTCAAGCTCAGGACAATCAGGCTTCTGATGGTGTGGTAATGAAGAAGGAGATCTTCGCCTCAAGCTTATAAGACATGGAATAAAGGGAGAGAGCTTCAGAAACTTTAGGCCTGTGATCTTTTTGGCTAGGAACATTAGTTTGACATATTTAGTGAGCTACATCCTACGAGGAGGCATGGTAGTTTATAATTGGTCTAATCAATGCAGAGAAGAAAAGGAGTAATTACCTCTTCAGACTGATGATACAAGTCTTAAGATGCATTTACCTGACAACAGCTGGTCACACGATGGTCAAAAGTGAGGAAGTTTTCAACTCAAGTTCCCAACTATATTTTAAGTTTGTAGTGGCATGATGTCTAAACAGTATGATGAGGAGAGGGGATGTCAGCCAAAATTATTATTTTAGCATTTAGTATGAGCTCAATTTTCGTATACCAATAGCTTACTATGGGAGAGGTCAAAACATGCGAAATTCTTATGTTTACTTCTTACAGATAAAAAAATGAACAAGCATAGGAATCTGTCTAGTTTCAACCTCACCAAAGAATGTTGAGGAAAAAAAAAAAAAAAAAAAAAAGAGAAACTATTTAAAAACTTCGCCGATGAGCTCAGTCACAATTCCCAAAAATCATGAAAACCAGGTAGCGTTCCAAAACAACAAGCCTTTATTCGTCAGAGACCAGCAATCCTCAGTAACAAAAATCAAATATTTTACAATGTTAAAAAGCGGATAGAAATATTTTACAATCGTAACACATCAGCTTTTTAACACTGTAAAATGCTTCTGATTTTTGTTACAGCATTTTAATTCCTAACTGATCAAATGATGTAGAAGTTCTCAGAAATATGTTGGGCTATGCTATGCAGATACTGGCAGATGTACACTGGACATAGTTAAAGTAACTCTCTACCAATATCTAAATATCTTTAATGATGATCTAATTTTGTTATGATTTGTTAATTTATTTTGTAATCAAAATGTTTCCTTTTTGCAAAGTCTCATGTTACAACATTTACAGACATTACAGATGTTACTACTGCACTCCATATGTATTTTGTATGGGCAGATAATCCTGGAAAACACTAGCTTCATGTAAGAAATTTTAATGCCCAGTTTGCAATCATTATGCTTAGTTATCCACAGCCAATTTCCCTATTTTACTTCTGAGTAATAAAGTCCTAAAAGAAATTACACTCACAAGCAGCATCCATCAGGAAAGACAGTTAACTGCACCACTGACTTCCTGTATTCTAGTTGAATTTCTGGTTAAGGAACAAATTAATTACGTGCACACCGGCATTTACACTTCTTTCATTACTAGCATATGTAGAATAGGTTCAAATGCTTAGAGAAAGCAAAGGTCAACCCTTCAAGAAGTGCTGCAGTTACCTCTTCAAAAAGAAGAGCATAACATTCAAAGGGCAAGATCTCTTCTCAACTCCACTTATTAATGCTCAATTGCCTACCTACAGAACCAACTTTAGTGATTGCTGAGCAGAAGTGTCTGAAGCAAAGAAAGAAATGCAGGTGACCAATTATTTTTCAGCTGAAAATGAAAAGCAGCTTTTTGCATTTTTGTTCAGTTATAGTCCTCTTCTCAAATGTAATGTGTTTAACTGCAGCACATAACACTTAAAAATAAATAAATAAAACACTGCAACTACACCGCACTGTATGTGGTCAGCCTTTCAAACACAACTGGCTTGAATGAGACAAAAGCCTACGCAACTGATGCTGCAGGCAGTATTACAAACAATGCATTCAGTGCTCTAAGCACCAAGCAAACAGACTTGCACTGTTCCATATTCAAAAATGGAAGGAAGAAGGGAAGGACAGAGCAGGTGACTTCCCTGGTTGACATTTCAGGGGGAGGGGGGTCCAATAGGTTGGCAGTTTAGAAATTAACAATTTTTTTAAGGTAATGCATTTTACAAGGTGGTACCGTTACAGCATGTCGTCACAAACGACTAATAGGAGTTTAGTTCGGTTCCATCAGATTTCTTACCAATTTCTTCCCCTTCACTGTGCAACAGGAAAAAAAAAACAGCTGAAAAATTCAAAGAAAACAGACCATATTCTCATCAATTAAATAATATACAGAGTTATTTAAAATGGCAAGTAATAAGGGCGTTCATCCAGAGCATAAATAATAATTTTTAACCAGACTACAGTTATTCCTCCTGAAGGAAGGATTACTGTAAAAACTCACCGTCGAGATTACGTCTTTGTACCATCCAGCTGTAGGAAATCATAAGGAAACAATGGGGATTTCTAAATTCAATTTTCACATAGCTGCTCTATTTACAATGGGGCACGGACCGTTCAAGTACTCACCATACTCTGATGTGTCAAATTTATTATATAAAACTTTGTTTCTATCAAGCCAAACCACAGCTTCTCTATGACAAATTCCATCTCCCCTAGGCATAATGAAGGAACTTCTGTGAAACTCCGTCGACTCGTTCCAGTCAACTGGGAATGTCTTCTCTACACACAGTTACCAGCTCTAGCAAATGACTAACAGCCAAAGCACTTAAGCTCTTCCGAGGATTCAAAGCCCTAAATTCAGCCTCTACAAATCTGAATTAAACAGTAGCGCTGGTGCCAAAAACATTTTGCACACATTTGTTAAAAACATGCAGGTAATGCCTTTCGGTTCAAGGAATAAATATTTGTTTAATATACCCAGTTGGAGTGACGATGAATATTTTGGGGATGTGCACAAGACTACTACAACCCACCAACCAACACTCTACACTAAGACAATAGAACTGTACACAGTAAGCCTCCAAATGACACTGAACTGGCAGTTACTGGAGCCCAACAAAAAAACATGTGTTATAAAGCCAATGTTCAGAAAGTACAGTTGTGCAAGATGAACTTACCATAACAGATGTTTTAATGATCACTGCTGCAGTAGCCTTAGCTATACGGGTTATATCCTGCCAAGGATACAACAGCTGGCCAGCTTTCAAAGCTTCAGGGTACCAACCACACGCCCACACGGTCAAGCAGCTGACTAAAAGACAAATTTGGGTGCAAAGATCTTCAAAGCTTTTCTGCCAGCAGACAGAGGGAAACTGAAGCCTGTAAGGACACACACACACACACACACACACACACACACACACACACACACACACACACACACACACACAAGAAAAAATAAATCAACAAAGGGGATGGAGGGGGAGCAGCTACTGCAGCAGTGATCATTTGATTATCTACTGTTCCTGCAAGTTCAACTTACACAACTGTACTATGTTCTTTATATTGGCCTTAGCCATATGGGTAGATTACTACAGCCAAACTGAATTTGGAAGGTGGAAGAAGGGTCCAGGATCTACTGGAGAATTATCCTAGCAAAATCATGACCTAGATCTACAGAAGGAATCCAGCTTATAGCGTTTTGTAAAATGTATGCACAGAGGACCAAGTAGCAGCTTTTAGAATACTTCTATAATCCAACCCTTTCCAAAAAGCCAGAAGCCAAGGTCCCTGTAGAGTGGGCCTTCACCCAGCCTGAAATAGATTTGTCATAGTGAGTGTAACAAAAGGTAATAGCCTTAGACAACCATTTGGAAAGGTCTGTTTTGACACCAAATGCCCCTTCTTGACTTCTCAAGAAGCAAGCAATTGTTCTGATAATATGAAAGACTTAGTTCTGGCAACTTAGTGCCAGAATTGCCAGAATTGTCCGTTGACATTCAAGTTATGAAACCTCTTCTCCCTCATCTTTAGGTTCAGGAAAGAAAATAGGGGAGATTGACAGTTTGACAAAGTATACTCAGATACCACTTTAGGTAAAAGAAAAGGATTAGTTCTCAGAGCTACCCTGTCTTGGTGGAAAATTAGGTAGGGATGACTCACCATAAGAGCTTGCAGCGCAGATACCCTTCTTGCAGAGGTCAGAGTACACAATAAAACTGTCTTTCACGTCAAGAACTTCAAGTCAGACAGACTAGATGGTTCAAATGGAGCAAATCTTAGCTTCTCCAACACTAAGATCCCAAGGAGAGGCCACCAGTTTACTTGGAGGCCTCTTATGCAAAACCCCTTTCAAGAGCATTTATATATGCAACTGCCTTGAAAGAGGAGGATCTGTGGGCAGACATGCTGAAATGGCTAATAAATGAACCTTTATAGAGGAATAAGAAAGGCCATAGGATAGTAACTCATACAAATATTGTAAAACCAGAGAACAAGCCTTGAATGGATGCTGGTTATGTTGTTAACACCAACTAGAAAACCTTTTCCATTTCCTAATGCATGATTTTCTAGTAGCAGGCTTTCTTGCCTCCATTAGTGCTTGCTGCACTTCCTCAGAAAAAAGCTGGCTAAAAGGAATCAAGGCCTTATCATCCAGGCAGTCAATTGAAGACGAGTGATGTCGGGATGTATCAGACACCTCTGTTCTTGCGCAAGTACATCCATTCTGTGAGGAAGCTTGTGATAATTGCCCTGGCCATTTCCAAAAGAAGGGAGAACAATGGCTGCCTGGGCCAGAAGGGAGTCACCACAATGACCTTGGAGGATTTCTTCTGAACCTTCAAAAGTACTCGGAATATTAGTGGAAAAGGTGGAAAGGCATACAAGGACATTCCTGTCCAAAAAAAGAAAAGAAAAGAAAAGGGATCGGTCTTCCAAGCCTTCTTGCTTGGAATCCTGGAACAGAAATTTGCCAGTGGATTGTATAAAGAGGTTTACTTTGGGAACACCACCCAGGTGGATCAAATCTTGGAAGACCCTCTATCTAGTTTCCATTTGTGAAGGTCTGCCCTGGTCCTGTTCAGTTTGTCTGCCATACGGTTTTGCTTTGATGGAACATAGGATGCCTGTACAGTAAGTTTAGCTAGTGCGACTAGTCAGCATAGGTGGTACAACCTGCTTCCCCTTGCTTGCTCATGTACCACATCACTTTTGTATTGTCTGTAACCACTTGAAGAGGTCCCGAGGACCAAATATGGTTCAGAGACTTGAATCAGGGAAAACATCTCCTTGGCATTTATGCGTCTGCATCTGTCCTTGGTGTTCCACACTCCTGCACTTTCATCTATCCTGAAACTGCTCCTCATGCAAAGTCTAAAGCATCTGTGGTGGCAGACTGCTTTGCAGCAAGGAGGGAGAAGGGGAGACCTTGATTTAAAGGATATCTGTTGTCTCCACCAAGTGATTTCTCTTCTGACAAATCCCAGTACTGGGATCTGCAAAGAAAGGTTGCCGATGTTGGGACCAGAGACATTTCAGATAGCACTATCTTTCTCATGTGGAGTCTTGTCAGGGGTATCGTTAGGATCACAGATGCCATGAGACCCAAATCCCTGAGGTATTCCCTCACAGTGACTAAAGTCTGAATGGAAAAAACCTTAGAAATAAATCTAAATAAAGATCTATTTTTCCCTATGGAACAAAAGCTGTTTGAACTGCTGGCATCCCGGGAACAAAATCCTGTGTGAGGAAGTCACAAAAGACATCTGAATGTTCGTGGAATCCCAACTTGTGCAGGAGATCTCTCACCAAAGAAAAATTCCTGACATTGTGAAAGACTCTGCAAAGATAAGAAAGTCATCTAAATACAGGGAAAAAAAAAAAAAAAAAAACACGTATGAAGGGAAAATTTCTAACCTTTTAGAAGGCAGACACCTACACTAGGGTTTCAAAAAATGAAATAAATATCACCTATAGGAATACTGATATGGTTTTGTATGATTGGTTGATGGAAGGCCACATTACTGGGGACACAGTTTCCTTAGTAATGATAGACCTATTATTTCCTCCATATTTGGGATTCCGAAGGTGCACAAGGACTTGAGTGATCCACCTTCAAGACCCATACTGTCAGCAGAAGGTTGAAAATCAGCACCTCTGGCGAAATATCTGGATGTTAAGCTTAAATCTATTTGGTGTTCCAGAAGTCAGATATTAAGATTCTTGGGAATTTTTTCAAAACATAAGAGGTAGATTGTAATTTTGGAAAGATTATTTTTGTGACCATAGATAAAAGGATCTTTTTTCTGTTATTCCCCATTCAATGGGACTCAATTGGTTGGAGGCAATTTTAACTGAAGATTTTAATATTTCTACAGACGATTTACATGTTATTACAACACTGATGGAATCTGTTCTCAAAAATAATTTTATATACTTTGGTGGTGAATTTTTTCACCAAATTAAGAGTGTGGCAATGGGTGCACACTGTGCTCCCACCTATGCTAACATAATTCTGGCATGGTGGGAGAAAAAGTATATACTTCAGTCTGGTTACAGGGACTGTTGGGTGAAATCTGTTAGGTTCCTGGATGATATTTGTATTTTTTGGTTAAATACGGAATCTAGACCATATGAGTTTTTGGAATTATATTGAGTCTATCACGGACTTTCTTGAATTCACCTATACCATGTCCAGGGATACCTTGCATTTTTTAGATGTGACACTAGAAAAAAATGGAGAATGGAGGTATTAAGTCTAAAGTGCATCAGAAAAAAAAAAAAATTCTAATTCCTAGCTGCACTATACCAGTGCACACCCGTTCTAAAAAGAGTATACTGAAAGGACAATTCATACGGGCAAGTAGAAGGACTTCACAGGACAATTTTGATAATGAATGTGAATTTCTCCAATTGTCCTTTCAGAAGAGGGGTTATCCAAGAGAAATGATTCAAAATATTAAAGCTGAAGTCCTTGCTTTCAGGGAAGGAAAATTTTGTCCCATTTTAGGTGAAATTTTAAAGTAGAGAGAGAGGATAATAGTAATGTGGTAAATAAGGTGGATATGACCAGATCATTTATTACAGAGTTTAATATTGATAAAACTGGCTTGAATAATATTGTGAAAGTCGAATGGGAAAATTTTCTGGAATTTACAGATCTTCCTTTTTAAAGGCAGGACATTTAAAAATTTGTGGTGCAGTGGTAGCGTTGTCACCTCATAGCAAGAGGTTCTCCCGTTAGATTCTCGACTGGAGCGCCTTCTGTGTGGAGTCTGCATGTCCTCCCCACGGTCAAATGGCGTTCAAAAGACATGCATGAATGGGCGTACCTTCATTGAAGGTTGGGCGTCGGGCTGGCACCTCGGCACCATAAAAAAAAAAAAAAAAAAAAAAAAAAAAAAAAAAATCGATTGTCAATCATTAGCTGACCGGAGTTCCGCTGTGGCAACCCCTAACAGGGAAAAGCCAAAAGAAAAACAACAACCTTTAAAATTCATACACAAAAAGGGTAAAAATCTTCCAAACCTTCTAGAGTCCCATAAGGGTGATAGGGGATGTTCTAGTAGAAAGCGAAAAGGTAACTTTAAGTGTGGAAGTAGTTAACAATGTTTATTTATTTCTAACAAAGATAGTATCAACTTAGTATGGGTAAGAAGTTGATGGCACGTGAACATTACAATTGCAATAGTGAAAGGGTAATATACCTTGCAGAACGTAACCAATGTGGTTCATTCTATATTGGGAAAACTTGAGCGAAGGTTGAAGAGGCGCATATATGAGCATATGTATGACAAGGACAAGAAACGTGAAAAATGCACTTTTTAAACACTAACACGTTGTCAAGCTAGGTTTTGCTTTTTTGTTCAAGAGTATCCCTATGGGTATTAGGGGGGGACCTTGGGAAACCCACCTTGAATACCGTGAATTGTTTTGGCAGGTCACCTTAGATGCTAGTAGACATCCTGGTTTGAATGAGCATTTATCTATAGTGCTCATAAATCTTAGAGCAGCAAAGCTGTAATGGTATTAGACTAGTTTAATATAACTTGTAGTTTTTGGTATTTTATATTGACCAGTAGATGGTTTTATTGCCTTTAGATAAATACATATAGAAGCAATGTAATTTTTAGGTTTAGATGGTTTATTTTATATAATATATTTTTTACATATAAATGTTTATACAATTTTTAAATGTATTTATATTGGTATGAGCAATATTAATCGTGTATTTGTGTATTATATGTAATTTAGTATTTATAAAAGTAATTGTGGTGACATTTTATGTATCTTCATGCCATGTATTAATATCTATAAAGCTTAGAACTTGATTAGTGGGTTTGTAAGTAATTGGATTATTTACGACAGTTGAGGAAGTATGCTTTGTATTTCTGATGAAGTCTGTTTGGAGACGAAAACGTGGGACAAGCTGTAGCGTTTATTTTAATAAAAGGTTGACTAAATCCTGCATTCAGAGCTCTTCCTTGCACCTTTTGGATTGTTACTAGTTTTGAGTTCGTGGAAGTTTATTCTCCTGTTTTTTCTTGTTAAATACAGAAAAATGTGGATACCCTGTAGCCTGCAATAAGCTATAACTGGAGATAGACACTTTGTGAACACTCTTGGTGCAGTGGTTAGTCCAAAGGGTAAGGCAGAAAATGGATAATGTGATCCAGACACACAAAACCTTAAGAAACTTCTGAAGTCTGGATAAACAGAAGTATGATGAGCATCGTTTAGTGTTGGCCAAGAAACTAGATAGAGAAAGAGGCAACAGGTTTTTGAAGTGACAATTTTGAACTTGGACATTACTGCAAACAGGGTTTAGGAAAAAAAAAATACAGAACTGGTCTCCCAGTGTTTTCTTTCTTTGAGACTAGGAACATCCTTAATAATAACCCCTTCCCCACCTGAGATGGAAGAACTAATTCTATCACTCCTTGGGACAGCATGTGATGAAGAACAGGTGGAAACAAAAAAACACAGTCTGATCCGAGGATGAGAAATGACCCCCCCCCCCCCCAAGAAAGGAGGAATATTCTCCAACTGCTATCTGCAACTTCGATTAATGATTTTCAGAGCCATTTGTCTGAAACAAATCTGTTGTGAAACAGAAAAAAAAAAAAATGGAAATTCAGACTTTCTGGAAGGCCACAGTGGGAGGTGGGGTGGCTCTTGAATAGTCAGACTTCGGAGTTTCCTTGGTTGTGAGGGATTTGAGACTTTTCGGAACCTCCTTGCCACTGTTACCTGACTTCTGTTGAGACAGTTTATCTTTTTTTTTTTTTTGCCAAAACTGAATAAGGAGAAAGAAAAGCCCTCAGACAATTTGCAAATAAAAAGAGGGCTGAAAAATCTTAGATTCTCTGGATTAGCTTGCCCCTTTCATCTCACTTTTTGATCACCTTTGCAACGTGGGGGTGCTAAACGCAAAATCTCTATCCAAGCAGAATTTAAAATCTAATTTTGAGAATGCAGCCAAGCAAACCTCCAAAAAACATTCCAGTGGCCATAGCCTCATAAGTAGTAGTATTAATGGAGTCCTAGACACACACACACTACACTGTAGTGACCTGCGAAACAAAAGAAACCAAGCTACGTAAAGCAATTTTTTTCTCCACAAGAACTGTAGATAAAACACTCTTCTTGTTACTTTCATAATTTGTCAGAAGTAATTAAGAGAATGACAATTTAAAAATCTGAAAGTCAAGGCTGCAGAAGTACATACTTTATTCCCATAACTATCAGTAGTGCAGCAGTAGCATTGTTGCCTCACAGCAAGAGGTTCTCCTGTTCGAGACTCGGCTGAAGTGCCTTCTGTGTGGAGTCTGCATGTCCTCCCCGCGGTTGGGTGGGCGTTCGAAAGACCTGCGTAAATGGGCGTGCCTTCGTTGAAGTTTGAACATCGAGCTGGCACCTTGGCGTTCGTGAAAATCTACTGCCAATCATTAGCAGACTGGAGTTCCGCTGTGGCGACCCCTAACCTTTCCTAAAAGCTGAAAGACAAACAACAACCACATTAAAAACAGTAGGACTGGAATTAACGAAGTGCTTAGCAACAGAGGAGTCAACTAAATCTAGATTTGCTGGGTCAGGTTTGGAATAGTGTATAAAAATGTAAAAGACTGAGGAATTTTATACATCCTGTCTGCCTTTTTAGAGACAGTTGGCTGACCATCAGGAAAATGGCAAGCACTAACGCACATCCTCCGAAGTAGACAAGACAGGAGGAATGGGTGTAGGTTCTGAAAATCCTTCTGTAACAACTCGTAATGCATATTTTTTTTTTTTTTTTTTTTTTAAAGGGCCCGAGAAACAGTGTATTCCCACTGAAAACAATGGGACATTCTAGCAATAGTCTGAGACAGGGAAACCCCCACAGGTAGAATCTTTGTTAGATAACACTACTGTTACAGTGACAGAAAAAACGAGTATTCCATTAAAGTATGTTATGGTCTCAAGTCAATCCATTAAAACACAACAATCCCAGCTTTAAAATAACTTTTGAGAAAAGGAAAGTAATGAAACGATAGTAAAAATAAGAACATTTTTTTTTCCCTAAAGGAAAGTAATGAAACGATAGTAAAAATAAGAACATTTTTTTTTCCCTAAAGGGAACTTATTTGCCTAACCAAGGGCAGCATAAGCAGACAGTCGATACTCAAAAGCCTCAGGGGCATACTCTTCAGCAGCAGTAAAGCTCACATCGAAAGTGTGATGAGAGACTTCGGGACACAAGTGGACAGTGGTCTCACTTTCGATAACCACATCGCCACAACAGTCAGGAAATAATTCTACGTGGCACACCTCATCACGAAGGGCTTTTCATCCAGAAAAAAGGAGGTCATTGTCCCACTGTACTCATCCCTCAGACCCATTATAGAGTATAATGCCCCATTTGGTATGTACCTCACAAGACATCTGCAACAGCTGGAAAGGCCACAGAAATACTTCACTAAAAGAATCACAGGCCTAAAGCAGATGCCATATGCTGACAGTCTAAAAAAAAACTCCAGCTATACTCTGTGGCATATCGTCTACTCGGAGGCAATCTCTGTTTAACATACAAGGCCATGTCAAACCCTGAGCTGTTGGACATGCTCCACTTAAAGAAATCCCAATCCCTCAGAGCCACACGCTCCAGGAATCTAAACCTTATCATCACAATGAACAAAACATGCTGGAGAGATGGGTTCCTGACTCAGAGACTCCCCATACATGTCAAGCAGAGCACCTCATTGGCCCTCTTCAAAAGGAACCTTGTTGATTGGATGGGAGATAAGAAATTCAACCCGGGGATCATGTCAGTCACCCTGCTAGACAGGGGCCCAGAGAAGTAAATATTGTGGGAAAACATTTCCAGGGAATTGTTATGGCTAGGCTTGCATAGGCCTTAGGGCCGATAGCCTAGTACCAACCTATGAAAAACACTTTGCCCAAACTTGTCTTTTAGTCAGCTGAGCTCAAGCTGCTTAACAATTTGGGCATGTGTAATGTGCCGTGAAGCTTTGGAGGCTGGTCAGCTGTTATATCCTTATCAGGATACAGCTCATAGAGAAGGCTACTGCAACAGTGATCAATATGAAGATAGTCAATAGGGTTTACCTTCAGTACACTCGTGCTGAAACTGCGTACTTAAAGATAGGACTTGCTTTCTGTAATGTCATTCTGGTTAATGACCAAAATACCCACTACATAGCTTTTTAGTCAAGCATATCTAGAACACTTTATGCTGTTCCAAATGTTCTTGCCTTTAATAAAATACCCACCACAACCCTACTACTTTCTAAATGCTCATACCCTCAACACTAACATGCAACCAGATTTACTCAGGATGACCATCTTCTGTCATCCCTTTTCTTATTCTCTTCTAAAATCTTTCTCCCCTTTGAGATTCTTTTTGTCCTTTTATATTCGTGCATCCTTATCGGACTCCCTATCAAATGCGAGTGGCCTTAATAGCACAAGTTCAGAAACTTTAACTGCAGCTTTAACAAAATCAGTGACAAAACTTGCTGCTAAACTTTTCTTATAGGGGCTTTGCCCCTTAATCCTGCTAATTAAATGTGATGAGAGAGACCACTGTTTATATTGGAGAAGAATGCTTAAAGACTTCAACCTTAGAATTAGGCAACTCTACGATTTCTAGTGTCTTATTTAGATGTACTCTGTGTAAAAATACTGCTTCAGTGTCTTGCTCAGTAGGGGAGGTGGCTTTAGCAAAATGTACCTCAATGGTATCACACGAGGCAAGCAGTGTCAGCTTCGGACTTAAAAGGCTGTCCAAGAACTGGCTTTTGTTATATAAAACGGGATACCATTGGAGGTACATTTTGCTAGAGCCACCACTACCTTTGCTACTTACCGACTTATTAAAAAGGCATTGCCAGGACATCTAGTCCACAAAATATAAAAGCACAGCCAAGCAGACTTGTGTATGGCAGTCATGGGAGGGAATTTTTGTCTCAAGTTTTGTTCTTTCTGAATTCAAAAGCTCTGTAAAGAAAGGTGCAGTAGCATGATGTGGTCAGTAACAATCACAGATTGTTCCAAGGATGGATTCTGACAATACCCACAGTCAAATATGCATGGATTTGCGGCAGATACAAAGGCTTGCAAAACTATGAGGTTACTATGCATTTAAAATCTAATATTTTACAACTTCTCACTACAAGTGTACATAAAAGGATCACATCATAAACTGTGAGCTAAAGCCCATTTGTGAAACAATGACATCCCACAAATGCAGAAAGTTTTTCACACGCCTGCACTCTACCTTCTTAACAAGTCTTCAACACCTTAGAAAATTAGTGATGGCCATCTTCATAAAGACCAATGCACACATCTACCTGCTGCCAGATTAAGACTGCTACTCCAGAATGTCATTTAGCTGCTACACACACTTGAACAAGGTATATAGTCTGAGGATTTCCCGAAAATCATCATATCAGTCATTTATTTAAGTAGCTGCAATTTTTTAAATCAAAAATTAGCTCTCATACCATTAACATTCCAGGCTAATATTCTACACCAACATTTTATGCTAATAAGTGAAATTGAAGATCTATGTTTCATATCACCAATCCAGTAGGTTTCTTCAAATAGACAACCCCCCCCCCTTTTTTTCTTCTTTAAAAAAAAAAAAAAAAAAGAATCATTAAGCGACGTCACGGATACTAAGAGGGGTTTGAATCTCACCAGCACCCAGCACAATGTCATGAATACAGGGATACTGACATTGCAATGTGCCACTTGACACAGGGTATGGAAACCCACCAAATGTGATGAAGAAAAACACAAAACTAAGAAATAAAAGGACCCAACTAGCATCATTGGAATGTTGCCTCAATTCATATCACTGGTACCAATAAGGTTAAAACAAATGAAACTGCTCATTAACTCAAATCAATTTCCAAACTGCAACCTGGCCCCAAAATAAAGGGAATATATATTGCTGTGCCAAGTATGACCTTTCAACACCCAGCCCAACATTAGACTGTGCAAGGTCACCCACAGAAGAGAATCTTTGACCTAGTACTCAGGCACCTTCCTTACCTATCTGTAAGGCACAAGGTCTTCCAGTGCCCCCAGTCGATGGTAACCATCTTTCACATGTTTAATTTGCATACTCATGTACACAGGCACCCTCACTTCCCTTGGAAGGCTGGCAAAACTCACCAAATCCCACAACTTTGTTCTTGCTAAAGCGGCACTACCACCAAAATGTAGTTCGCCCAGTTACCTTTAAGACAAAAGGAATATGAAATTCTACACTATTACCCCCATCACCACCACCACCACCAGGTAGTAGGCTAGAATGATACACCCAAGATGTAGCTCTTCAGCTTCACTTATCAGTGGTAAATTATATAAACTGAAAAAGGTACATAAAATAAAAATATTTAATCACACAGGAATATTTACAGAAAACCTCTGCCTAATCCAGCAACACATATGTAAACTAGCCTGGCATCCTACATGTAAGCTAGCTACATACATCTGTCTAACGTACAAGTACTGAACCCCTTTACTTTAAATGTTCCTAGAAGATAATGGGCAGAAACTGGGGAAAGCAAACTTAAAAGGAATTTGTCAACTCTATCTTCAGAGCAAAACAAAATAAGACCCAGCTCACATATGTATACATTTTAGGTCCCAAGTTGCGACCTAAGGCTTCATGACAAATTTCCTCAAGAAGGAAGTTTTTCCTTCATTGCTTTAACTTCCCCATAGCAAAAAGTAACTAAATTGGCTGTAAAGGTAAAATTATTATTATTATTACTATTTTGTTGTTGCTGGATGAGATCATTTCAAAAGACAGTTTCATTTTGGTATTGCTTAGGAATGAAAAACGTAAAAGTTTTGTTTTTAAGACTTGAATGGGCAGAGTCATCAACATGCTGCTACGCGAGTGACAAGTTATTTATAAAAATGCTGAATAAGAAAAGGCCTAGCATTCCTCTGTGGGACAACAGTAACATGTACAAAGAAGAGATTGTTACCATTACACTACTTGTTGTCCATCAGTCAAACAGTTATGTAACCATGACAGAAATAGCTGGTTAACGCAGAGGAAGAAAGTTCAGCAAGATGATGTTGATGGGATAGTGTCAAACAGTTTTGATGAATCTAAAAATAATAAATATACCCAGTTTCTATCATTCCTATGTTGGAAAAGTAGAGGACAGCAGTGGTAGTACTACGGTTGGGTCTAAAACCATGCTGGGTTTGAGAGACCATGTTTCTCAGAGCTAAAGAACTGTATCCATTGCAAGTGGATACACTTTTCTGGTATGGCCATAGGTTTATAGCTAGAAAAGGATTTTATCCAGATGAAAGGGGCATATCACCCAGATACGGTGTGGTTTAGAAATATGCATACAGGGAAAGCCATGGCATCAGCTGCTGCGGACACCAAGAAACAGCTGCACATTACAAATTTTTGGATTACTTTTTTATACAAAAAGTTATTATTAATAGCACCAAGCTATACAAGTGTACAGCCAGAGATTTTTCTTAGTTTTGCTTTTTTGTCTTACAACAGTGCTTAGATGTTCTGGTACGATGCATGTACATTGTTACAGCTGTAAGCATATGAATAGGTAAGCAGTCTAACAGACTAAGTACAACAGAAAGAATTTGCAAAAAAATAAAACCAATATAGCAGCACTGATACTGGCTTTGATTCACATAAATGCAAATATTTCTGAAACAGACATGATTTAACAAATCCGTTACAGACAAACTATTTGACAAAGTGCCAATACAGAGTTGTAATGGGAAAAATGCCATTTAACAAAATGAAGCACCTTACCCACTCAATCACTTGCCTCCTCCCAGAACAAAGACCCATTTACTTGAGTCATCCTGCAGCAGTCCCATTACCACCCTGTGTAGAGCCTCTCTTCTTCTCCCCATTAGGATTTACCTCAGTGCAGCCCTTGGGTTCTTTTCCTAGTTAGTCTACCAGTGAAGCCCACCACTATGGGTGGGCACAGTATTTGTCTTTATAATCTTTCTCCCCAATCTCTGGTGGCTCAACTGCTGTAAGAATCAGCAATGCTGAGGAGTGGAAGTGTACTTACACTACTTAAAATATAGCATGTATACACTGCTTGGCAGCTAAAGTCTCACCCCTTTTAAGTTTACACAAGGGCTACCAATTTCTCTTAGATAAGTGATGCTCATGCCCAGAGATCCTACCAGCTGGGATAAGCAAAGACATACTCATCTCTCTAGTGTCTGGCCCTGCTGGTTGAAACAAGGCATCTGCAGATGCAATCAGGTCTAATATCACCATGTTGCATGTAAGCGGTGATTCACAGCTTAACATGAAGCTTATGGATGGACAGCCACAGAGAAGCTTAGCCACATTACCCTTGGGATGAACAGTAAGCTAGTTCTTTCCGCACAGATCACTCACATTAACACCAGGTATGAATTTTCAATCCAGTGGTCGAACATCGCTTTGAAGGAAGTCAGAAATGTACTTCATTTGATGTGCAAAAGGATACTACTCCCAAAAGAGGAAAAGGCATTAAAATGCACCATGCCAACAAGGGCTGCTGATCTTACAAAGCAGGCTTAGTTCACTGGAGATGGCATTAGTTACAACATTTAAAGTAGACAAATCTACAAAACTCTGGGCATTTTATAGCACAAAATGCTAAGCACAGGTCACCATTCAAAGGCTCACAAAAAACCAGAGTGGGGTAAGATGGATTTTAACACATTATGGTAGCTCATGCATCTTATACCAGGCATTTTCTACTTAATGTTTGGACCTCTCATTGTACAAGATGCTTAGGTACATTCCAAAAAGAGGGCACAGCATTTGACGATGGGTCTAATGGGGGTAGTGAGTGATCAACATCCTTAAAACCTACACAAGATAACCCCAACAGAAAGAACATCCTTAAACCTACACAAGATAACCCCAACAGAAAGAACATCCTTAAACCTACACAAGATAACCCCAACAGAACAGTTAAGCAAGGCAGACCAGCTTTCTCACCACAGCAAAGACACGAAGGTCAAAGAAGCTCACTGTATATGTAGGAATCCAGGTTTCCAATAAAAGAGCCTGTTTTAAAGGGGAGGGGAGTCCAGTGCTGTGATAAGAGGGGAAGGAGCTTTTCTGAATGTAGCTATGCTTCTTGGAATTTAGTGCAAGCTTTCAAATAATGACAGGTGATGGTTTGGTCCAGGCCCCAGTGGAGAAAATGGGGACCGTCAGGGGAAACTAAACGCATCTATTTAAAAACACATACAAACAGTTAGCCAGATATCTCACGTCAGAAATCACTTTGGAGAAAAGAATACAAAATGGCAAGAGACTCATGCAACTAGGAGACAGAGACTCCTACCTTAAACACTGCAAGTCTGATTGGCAAGCCAACAGACAATGTTTAGTCCAACATGAAGCTGGAGTCTGAGGTAACCCAAGTTAAGAATGATGCCAAAAGCCTAGGTAAGGTCAAGGTAGGCAGTGCAAATGGTATGGCCCTCATTTAAGGCTTCCATGTTGTTAGGCAAGAAACCGACCAGGTTAAACTTGAACCTAATAAGTTTGGATTTGTTTACAGAAAACAAAGTTGCAAGGGCTTTCAATTCACGTATTTCATTCTTAATTAGTTTAACAATATGGTCAAAGATTTAGTCTCGTTAATGTACAGGTTAACAGGCCAACCGTTACCAAAACCAGTCACTGGGCCACCTTTATGCAGTAGTACAAGTGGGACAGTTTTCCAAGAATCAGGTACTCCGGCCATACACAGGCTAATGCTTAAGGGATTTACAAGGGGTTGGGTTATATGGTGCTCTATACTTGCAAACTAGCACTATAAATACTGTCGACTCCCATAGAACTTTTGGTGCAGGGACATGATCTAAGGTGATAATATATAGGATATCAAGGGAAGACCATAGAAGGCATCTTTAGCATGAAGCTGGAGCAAAAATGTTTGCCAGACAGTACATTATGGTTGGTTATTAATTCAGGAGTGGAATATGCCATTGGAGCCACGTTCAGAGTGGGACTGGACATATCTTCCAAGCATAAAACTCAACTTCTTAGCACAAGCAATCTGGACAAAACCTAAAAATAGTGGGAAGACAAAAGCCCAAAACTTGGGACAGATTTTAAACATTGCTCTTATAAACGAAGTTGCAAGATTTGTGTTAGCATGGAGTTTTTTGAAGAACAGGAAGTCTGAAACTTGGATGCATGCTATTAGAGACTCTGTGATTTGCCAGCATACCACACACTTTTATGGAGGAAAAAAAACAAATTATACCATGACCCCCCCCATTAATATTCCAAAACGTGCATGCTGATTGGCCAGTGTGCACGTTGTAAATCAACTTATACTAATGGAAAAAGGTCCGGTCGCCCGGACTTTTTCCATTAGTACAAGTCTTTTTTAAAACACTGTCTCTCTATGTTAAAGGAGTTTAACATAGCGACACAGGTTTAAAAAAAGCAATGGAGATCTCCGTTGCTTTTTTTAAAGCTGTCTTGCTCTGTTAAACTCCTTTAACATAGCTTAATGTGTGTAAAAAGCAACGGAGATCTTGCTTTCTCCGTTGCTTTTGCCCACAGCTCTGATGTACTGCGTAGGCATGCACAGTACATCAGAACTTCTGCGGAATACCAGACAGCTGCGGAAGGGCAGCAAGGAGGCATTATACAATGCCATTATTTAAGAAAAGTAATTTTTTTTTCTTAAATGTCATTGTATAATAGCAATAACCCACTTCTGGTTGTGGGTAATGCTGGATTTACCCACGGTTGGCGTGGTTTGGTCCCGAGGGCACACCCAGGCGTGGGTTATTGCTATATTATTAGGCAAAAATCTGAAAACTGAAAAATCTGAACAGTTGAGTGGTATGCTTATAAGTTAAGTAGTTGAAGGCCTTGTTATCCTTGGAACGGATTGCTAAAATCTAATCCAGGACTGCAAGTCTGTTCTGAACGAGTAGCCAACTTATATGCTTAGGAAGAGTTTATACGCAGAGTAAATGAAAGCTTTCCTTTCTATAGTGTTGATTTGTACAGGTATTCCACTGTACAGACTCACTTTTAATTTTATCCCACGCTAGCCTATTCAATGCATTTATTCATGAAGGAGTAAAACTCTAATACTACCTGGAACCCATTTAACAAGCCGCTGCTTACAGAAAAAATAGCATTTTGACCCAGTAAATACACAACCACCTTACAAACTAGCCATTTGAATAAATTAGGTCATTTTACATGCAAATACAGATTGCTGTTTACAGACCTGAAAACTCTCCATCAATTGCTAGAAAATCTGCTTCTTCAATTGCTTCATATACGGTTGTTAAACTTTCTTTAAAATCTGTAAAAAGGAAAATAAATAATTTAGTAGACTATTCCAATAAGAAAGCTCTTCTGAACCCATGTATTAGGAATATTTGTAGTCTCTGCCAACAGTATGGCTGATTCAGGAAAAAAAGTTGCTTACCTACCTCAACTCAAAAGCAGCTTACAAATACTCAAATATAGGTGTATGCCATTTAATCTACGAGTCAAACTTTTCTAAACCAGCAAAGCTAGAAAATGTTTTGTATACTGTAAAATGATTTTTGATCAGGGGTACAAGTTTTAAATATGTAGAAGTACGCACAAGATTATATATGGTTCCACTTCCCAATATCGAATTACTGAAAACTCGAACTTCATATGGTCAGAGACCATATGAATGAGTTTTCAGTAACTCGAAATTAGGAAGCAAAAACACAGTTTCTGCAGGGGGGGGGGGGTCAAGCCCCACTGCACCCTCCCTACTTAAAATATATCATCTCCGAGATTGCACTACATCGAGGAAACAAGATCTCCCGTTCTGCACTTCTGCAAACAGCACCAAATAGGAGATTTCACTTTTCCCCACTGTAGCACGATCTTGGAGTTGGTATATTTAAGTAAGGGGGGTGTGGAAGGTGCAGGGGAGCCTGCCCCCCTACAGAAATGGTGTGTTTGGGTTTTGTTTTGTTTTTCACTTCCTAATTTCGAGTTACTGAAAACTCAATCATATGGTCTCGACCATATGAAGTTAGAGTTTAATAATTCAATGTTGTGAAGTGGAACCATAGATATAGATGCACACACACACACACACACACACACACACACACACACACACACACACACACACACACACACAGGTGCTCAGACCGGAATGCACTAGGAACCAACAGCGGTGCATGGACTAACAAATATAAATCCACATGAAAACTCCAGCACCCACTCTCCTCCAAACCAGTAGCAAAAAAAATAACTACTCAGTTGCAAGCAGAAACTCCTTTTAATCCAAATGGATAGAGAAACAGTATTAAGGACACGGGCTCTGTAACTAGCAAACCGGTTTTACCACATAGGCGTCTTCAGTGTAAAATCAATAACAGGAAGTTACACAGCCATCTTCTTAAAATAATCATCCCTTAAACTGACAGTGTTCCTATTTTTGTCATTTTTTACATAATAGTACATCAGTTACATCAATTCAGAAGTACTAAGTTAATTAACTAGCAGGACAAATTCAAACAATATAAATTCAAACAGCAATATATTTCTACAACACCCTAAATTAAATATTTTAAACTTTTCACTCATACTACAATCCTGTACCTACCAATTTTCATTCAGCCCTGGTTTATATAGTGCCCCCAAATTTAAAATCCAAATTCATTCTTTATGATCTAAACTTTTACGTTTTCTCAATGAAAATGAAATGCCTGCAAATGAGTAGTTATTTTTTGCTAATGGTTTGGAGGAGAGAGGGTGCTGGAGTTTTCATGTGGATTTGAATTAAAAAGTTAGTCCATGCACCGCTGCTAGTTCCTAGTGCCTTCCGGTCTGAGCATCAGTTCACATGGACTCTGTATTGTTTTGCGAGTACTGACCTGACGGTATTTGACAGTATCCAATACCACAGAACAAATCTGTGGTGAAACTAGACTCTTGTATAAAAGATTTGTTTGACTTTCTTGAAAAAATGAAGACCCTGACATGGAAAGAAAATAACTATTTGTTCGTGGTAGATGTGAAAGGTCTGTATTTGAACATCAGTCATGGGATATGTCTGGAATCTTGGGAGAGAACCCATTAACCTATTATACTGTGGAGTTGTTACAGTTTTGTTTGGAATGTAACTACTTTGAGTTCAGCTGAGAGATTTTTCATCAAGTCAAGGGTACAGCAATGGGGGCTGCTTTTGCCTCCACATATGCCAACTTATTTATGGGTCTCTTTGAACAAAGATGTTTATGTAAGACAGAATTCTACAAAAAGTATGCGATTAAATACAAAAATCAAGTTATCAATGAATCTGAAGTATGTGAAGGGGTCGTCTCTGGCCTCAATTTTTTCTATATCTAAAAACAGAATAGCTTTGGTTTAGGTTTTGATGGGTTATAAATTGGAAATAAGATAACCTATCTGGATACTGAGTTAGAGGGTATTGTGGGACAAAATGTACAAACTACAGTATACAGGAAAATCCCAAATATGTTAATTATGTGTTATATGGGAAGAGTTTTCACCTGTAAAAGTCTGTACCCTATGGAGAATTTTTAAGAATAGCTAGGCTCAAGAGAGTGTATGTTATGGGAAGACTTACAATTTCTGTGCGCTCATTTTTTTTTTTTTTTTCCCAAAACAAAGAGAGAGGTTATAAAAGTTTGCTGGAGGAAGCTTTAAAGAGGTTATATAGACAGACTCCATTTCAAAAAGGAGACATGTCTAAAATACAGAGATATGATTGTAGAGAAAGCAGTTTTCAGGCTAAGGGTTCAAATAACAGGCAAGTATATTTTAATACTTTTAATGCAAGAACTCATGGAGATTTTTTGTGTTGTCAAATATTTTTGGGAATTTTTCCTAAGCTCAAGGAAATGTTGCCATGTAAGCCATTGCAGTCTCTTAAGAAGGGTAGAAGTATTAAAAGATATCTTAGTTCAGTCAGTTTCAATGTCCTTCAGAAAATGTATACGAGACTGTAGGAATAAGAGGTATGAAGTCATGTGAAAATGTTCTGCATGTCAATATGCTGGGCCATATTTTGATTGTATAAATGGGATTTTTACCCCTAGGTTTGATGTGCATTGTAATATTAAAGGGGTAATGTATGTATTGAAGTGCTCCTGTGATCTATATTATATAGGTGAAACAAAAAAGATGCTTAGAGTTGGATTAGATTACAGGAGCACTTGAGAGAGAAAAAATAAGACTATAGAGTTCCAGATACTTCAGTTTAGATCATAATGGTATAAGCGAGTGCTTAACGGCAACTATTTTACATCTTGTTCAAGGATGGGATGATATGGAAGTTACATGAAAACTTCTATATAAAGAAACTGTGTGCATTTTGAAGTTTGGAACTTTGTCACCTAATGGATTAAAACACAGACTATAATTGGAGGGCGTTTCTTTAATGGAGTTTTACTTGATGTAATTGTGGGTCTTGTATAAGAAGACTGAAAAGTGTAATGTTTTATCTCTTGAAGGCTTGTTAGCCGAGGTTCTAAGATCGATTAAAGTTTGGCTTGGTTTCTGTGGTCTGCCTTAACTTCCTTCTGTGGTACTGGATATTGTGTATTGCTTTTTGTTCTCATATTTGGCGGTATCCCTAGTGGAGCCATGACTATAATAGAACAAGTTCGGTTTGACAATTAACAATGGCAGAAAAACAGAATTTGCGGTTATTTTTGGACACTTTAGCTTCTGATAAGTATGACGTCATGATGTTTATGGGAGGGGAACATTCAGCTGTGAAGAAGGCGATACGTCTGCAATGGAGATGGAAGAGAGTTTTAAACATTTAACGGACTCTTCTAAAAAATTCAGAAGTTATATATGGCATATTAAACTTTTGAATGCATATTTACAAGCAGATACAGTGCCCAGAGGTTCATGGGGTTGAGACAGGCGTTTGTATGGAAGACGCTGTTGTTAAGAAATGGCATGATGTGCAGAAAGTAACTTCTAAGATTTTTTTTGGAGTTACGGGTGGGCTACTATGAGAAACATCTGGAGGCATTGACTGAGCAACTTAACATCTGTTATGGAGGATATACAGCGTTTTTCATCCAATGATATTTTACAGGCAGAAATAGCAAACATCTATGGGCGACTTTTGAAAACGAGTTACGGGCAAAAAAGAAATACACCAGGTATATAAAAAAGTAGCTATCAAAACAATTTAAATGTACACCTGGAAATGCAAAAAACGTTCAGTTAATTTTTCCGATTCTATAAAGAAGGATAAAAAAAAGTTGTGAAAAGGAAGAGTTAGATCTTAAGGAAGCCAAGTGGAAATACCGTAGATAAAAGAAATGTATTGGAATCTCCATCTAATATTACAAAAACTGATGCCAACATTTTGGAAAGTTGTGAAAGCTTTTCACCTGTTCAGAAACGTTTTAGTGTCCCTTTAGACATGGGGAAAGGAAACCAGTGCGGACAACATGGTGGTGACCTTCAGACAAATGGACGAGCGACTAGAAAAATAACTGACTGTACATGTGAGGAGGACAATAGTATAGCAAATTTGACATCTCATACTTTTTCTAAAGATGAAACTGATGTGCTGAATAAAGGGTTGAGTTATGTACCTGCTTTTTATGTTTCTCATGCCTCAGCGGTGTCTGAAGTTTTTGTCACAACTTAAATTTGGAGATTTTATTTAAAGCAATAGGCCTGATGTTGCCATTAATCCTACCTTTAAATTTAGAAGATCAACTTTCCAATCCCCCTCTTGTCCTGCTGTGAGGATGTTTGAGGAACGCATTTTACACAAATTAAATGAAAGTCAAAATATTTTTAAAAGTTTGGAGTAAATTTAAATGTAGAACAGAGGATAGCGTTAAATAAAAATTTACGCAATAATGAAAACTTAGTAGTTGTTAAAGCTGATAAGGGAGGGGGAATTGTCCTTTGGGATTCTATCAATTATGATAAAGAGGTTAAGAGACAACTTAATGACAGTATTTCGTACACAAGATTACCATTTAATCCTGGGCTTGGCTTTAAGATAACAATGGACACATTTTTGAAGATGCCATGGTAGAAGGTAGGATCACTAGAGAAATTTGTGAACAGTTGAAAAAGTGGATGATCCTGAACCCTCTGCATTTTAGATCCTGCCCAAAATACATAAGACAGTAGTTAACCCCCCCCCCCCCCGGAGATAGACTGTTTCCAGCAGAGTTCACTGACTGAACCATTGTCCATTTATTTAGAAATGCAATTATAACCATTATAATCCATGGTATGAGCTTGGATCAAAGATAGTAATGAGTTTTTTTAAGTTAATGGATGATGTACAAGCACCAATACATGCATATCTGAACAAATTAGATGTTCAATCATTATATACTAGTATACCTCATGAAAGGGGGCTTACGGCTGTGAAATATTGGTTAGAAGTGTCTGGATTACAGAACAAACTACACTGCATTTTTGTTAAAAGCACTGGGGCTGCATTTTTGTTAAAAGCACTGGGACCGATTTTAGAACATAATGCCTTTTATTAATTATAGAGAAGACTGGTACCTGCAAATTAAAAGGTACTGCAATAGTAAGAGTTTTGTGCCAATTTATGCAGACTTCTTTACAGAATTTTTGGAAGTCAGCTAAATTTAAGATGATGGCAATGGATACAAAAATGTATTAATGTGGCGTAGATATTTGGACTGCTGGTATATATGGGAAGGTTCTGTTGAAACTTGGAGTCAGTTGATTATTTAAATACCAATAAATATGGTATTAAGTTGTTTGTTGGAAAAATCCAGCCATTTAATATAGACTTCTTGGATGTGAATGTTTCTAAATTGATTGGACAATGGCTACAAGTTTATTTTGTAATCCTTTTTCCAAGAATTCTATATTAGAAGCCAGCAGTTGTCATCCTACACACATTAAAAAGAATATACCTAAAGCGCAATTTGTAAGACTCCGGCGACTATGCAGTTCCAATGAGGGCTTTGAGAATGAAGTACGTAAAATGGAATCCAGATTTTTGAGCAGGGGTTACAATGCAGATTTGGTTTCTACAGCACATTTGTTTAGTCCTAGACAGAATAGGAAGGATTTATTAAAATCAAGTAGACAGAAAGCCGAAGATATGATCATAGTGCATATGCCAAGAATGATTACCAGTTTTTGGAACCAATACCTTTAAAAATAAAAGGAATAATCAAAAGATATTGGCCAATTTTGAAGACGACCCCTTTTTTGAACAAATATTAGATGGAATGTTGCCATTTTGGATATAGGAGGAGGAATAGTGGCGAATATCTGAATAGGTATAAGAAAAGTTCCTTTCTGGGTAAGACAGTTATAAGTGAATTATCAAGGAGTAGTACATACTCTGGAAATTGTATATATTGTAAAGTCGTGTCTAGAACTAAATCTTTTATCAGTTAACACAATGAAAGCATTTGAAATTAGGACATTAAAATCACATGTAATACCAACTGGATTTATAGATATAGATATATATATATATATATATATATATATATATATATATATATATATATATATATATATATATATATATATATATACTGTATGCAAGTGCCATGCTTTCTATACAGACCAAACGTCTAAACCTTTTAAAAACACAGAATAGCACTACACATTAGTGACATTAACTGTAAAAGACCTAGAAGTGCACTTTATAAACATCATTTGGAACACACTGGGGGCACATTTTATTTTCATTGGGATTGACAGTCAATGGTGATAAATTATCACAATTGATAAAACATAAAAGTTCAGATCATAAAGAAAGAATATGGGATTATAAATTTGGGGCACTACATAAACCAAGGCTGAATGACAGCTGGTAGGTACTGGTTTGTAGTATGAGAGTGAAAAGTTAAAATGTTTAGGTTATTGAAATATACTGACATTTGAATTTGTACTGTTAATAAACTTTGTACTTCTGAATTGATGTACTTATGTACTACTATGTAAAAATGAAAAAATAGGAACACTGTCAGTTTAAGTGATTATTTTAATAAGATGGCTGTGTAACTTCCCATTATTGATTTTGCACTGAAGACGCCTATATGGTGAAACCGGTTTGCATATTACAGAGGCAGTGTCCTTAATATTGTGCTTATTTATCCATTTGGATTAAAAGGAGTTTCTGCCTGCAACGGAGTAGTTATTTTTTTGCTACTGATTTGGAGGAGAATGGGTGCTGGAGTTTTCATGTAGATTTATATAATTCACACACACACACTCGTATACTTGTTCTCCCCCTCTGTTTATTACTTTAAGACAATCCCAAAGTTAATAAATATTACCTGTGGCAGGCACCATTTTTAAAACTACAACCACCCTTGTCACCATCATACTGTTACCAGATAGCTGATCTTATGAGGGGGCTGGAAATAAACAGGGTCTCTACCTGCTTTGCTCCCCACCCTGCCCCCCCATTTCCTCCCGCCCCCAGTGGTCCCACTTTTATTACTCACAAACACCTCCCATCTTTCCAAAAGCCAACCACATCACTAACCCTACACTACCTCCTCGATCTTCCCACTACTATCACACCTCCTCAACTAACATGTACAAGCATACCTTACCTATGCACTCTCCTTGCATATCTTACATCCTACCAAAGCTCCATCATTCCCCCACTCAACCACTACCACTGTACTACTACTCACACCACCACTCGTCTCACCTTCACTCAGCTCCCCTCCCACCAACTCAAGAACCATCCCTATGCACCCCCCACATATTCTACCAACTATATTACTCGAACATAAAGCATCCCTACAACTTAACACAGTAACCCTCCCACCATACCTATTACCCACAGAGCACAATCATAAAGTTTCCCCTTATACACAAACACATTCAAAAACTGAGAAAACCAATAACCTCATGCATATCAAAACTAGCCCCAAGTGGAGACATCCACCCCAACCCTGGCCCTATCATCTCCAACCCCAATCCTCATAAATCAGACTAACCACAACTTCTCCCATATTACAGCCAATAGAAAGCCAAGGGACTTCCTTCTACTAAGCCTAAATATTAAAAGTATATCCAACAAAGTCCACGAACTCCATGCCACCATAGACTTTTACTCCCCAGATATAGTAATCCTGACAGAAACCTGGCTAAAACCTCAGATTACCAGTGAGCAAATACTCCCTACCGGTTACAGCATACTAAGAGTAGACCAGCTAAACAAGAACGGAGGCGGTGTAGCTATAATATTTAAACAGCATCTAAACATCCAGAACTTAAAATCATCAGCTCCACAAATAGGCAATGAAGAAATAATATATACCAACCTCAAAATAAACCAAAACAAAACCATCAACATAACTGGATGCTACTTACCACCTGGCCAAAACATCCCTCCACTAGAAAACCTCCTCAGCTGGTCTACTCACTATAACCCCCAAGAAACTATCATTTCAGGTGATTTCAATATTGACTGGCAATCCTGTTCTGGCAACCATCATGTAAACCTTCATGGCTTCACCCAACTAGTCCAGTCGCCAACCAGGATAAATAAAACCTCCAGCAAGCACACTACCCTGGATTGGATACTAGTCAGTAAGTGCCCCCAGTCATATATTAACAGGCTGCTTATCAGATGGCCTCAGTGATCAGTCCCCAACATCCCTACTAAAAAAAAAAATGCCTATATCAAGCCAAATCTGTCATCTACAGTCAAATACGTAAAAAACTAAACTTTAACCCACTCACATTCATCTCATCCCTCAAAGAATGTAACTGGCATCCTCTAAAGTACCTCAGTCTTGATGACGCAGTTGAATTTTTTTTAATACCACCTTCCTGAACATCCTTATATACCATGCCCAAATAAGATTTTCCACAACCAAAGCACAACCCTCCCCATGGCTACAGAAAACCAAGTCATGAAAAACAGCGATAAAGCCTGGGAGCACTGGCGCAAAACCAAAAGCCCCTCAACTAGACAGAAATTCCCAGAACTACGCAATAGAGTCAAAAAGCTTTAACAGGACAAATTTCAATACTACCAGTCTGCCCTACACTCCTCCCAACACAGCCCCAAACAATTCTGGTCCTCCATAAACTCCATCATCCACCCAGATAAAGTCAGTACCCCTCCTCCTAATGTCCCTCACTCCTCAGAAAATATTGCTACCTCATTCAACACACACTTCACACAAACCATACTATCACTAGCTAAACACAAACCCCTCCCCCCCAACCCACACCTTCAACTAGTAATCTCCCCACTGCATTCTCTTTTTCCCCTGTACCTACCTCCAACATAAAAAAAACTACTAAACTTAAGCCCACCAAATTAACAGCAGACAACTTCCCAAGTGAATACCTACAAATCGCAGCTGATGCTCTGGCCTACCCAGTATCCATCTCGATTAACTGATCTCGGTCAGAAAGTTACGTTCCCACACTGTGGAAAAGTATCACATACAATTCCCCTCCACAAAGGAGGACCATCCACAGAACTAACCAATTACCGCCCCATAGCTATTCTCTCTCTACTCTCCAAAATACTAGAGATGCATACACTCTCAGGTCTCAGACTACCTCCTTACTAACAACCTCCTTTCCAATACTCGGCATGGTTTCAGACCAAACCATAGCACCACCACTGCCTTACTCTCCTTTACGAACACTATCCTTCAGCATAAAAGCAATGGCTCTCTCTCCTCTGCTACTTTCCTAGACCTATCTAAAGCATTTGACATGGTCCCACACAAACAACTTCTCTGTCCTCAATAACCTATCCTTCTCACAATCAGGTCACCAACTGGTTTCAGAGTTACCTGTCTGACCGCCAACAATCCGTTGTATGGCAGAATGACATCTCCCCAACTACCTGTCTCCATATTGGTTCCCCAAGGATCCATCCTTGGACCCCTATTTTCACCAATAATCTAGCCTCTGCCACAAAACATGGCACACTCGTACAATACGCAGATGACTCAATCTGCTCAGCCCAGTCCCTACCCAAACTGCAAAAAGTCACACAGGAAGCCTTTTCCTCTGTTGAAATTTGGTTATCCGATGCCCAATTAATACTCAACCCAAACAAAACAAAACTACTTATCTTCCAACCCACCAAACATACTCAAAACAACTCTCACTTTAACATCACAGTAAAAGACACCACTATATACCCAACTGAACACAAATTGCTAGGAGTGGAAACAGACAAACTAAAATTTGACATTCACATATCCATGACCATAAAAAAAGTCCACAAAAAACTAGGAGCGTTACAGAAATAAGCAACTTCTAACCAAAGCAGCAAAGATTAATAGCAAATTCCCACCTTATCTTCACCCTACTTTATGCCTCTCCAATACATACCAACCTAAGGCAATGCGATCTAAACAAGCTAGAGACCTGCTAAAACAAAACTGCCAAATTCGCCACAGGGGCATCCTACCGTACTCACCACTGTCTCTCACTTGCTGAACTGGGCTGGCTTGAACTTCCTCACCTCCTTCAATGGTATAAACTCTCACTCGCCCACAAACTAGTAAACCATCCACTAAATGTCCCATCCCTCAAGAATCTTCTACATCCTTATTGCACCACCAGACCACTAAGATCCAGCAACAAAAATCACTTGCAGATCACTAAAGCCAATAACTCTGCTGGTGAAGCACTATTCTCTTGCACCATAGCCAAATTATGGAACTCCCTCCCACCCACAATTACCTCCGTACCATCATGCACCCACTTCAAAACTTTACTAAAAGCGCACCTAAAAACATGCTGGCTATGCCCTTGCAACTCCCACTCTAATATCACCCATTCCATTCAACCACTACCTTTCTTTCCACTCCATTCCATTCAACCACTACCTTTCTTTCCACTCCATTCCATTCAACCACTACCTTTCTTTCCACTCCACTAACTACCTTGGATTATAGCAAGCTCAGATGCTCATAAGCCTAGTACTTATTATACAGCAGGAACTTCTTATTGTAACATTTGTTAATGTCTGTTATGTACTATACAGATAAAGATTCTAGTTGTCTACTGATGTACTATGTTCTTCATCTGTAAATATGTTGTAATTAATTGCCATGTTAAATTGCTAATCGCCATGTAATCCAATGCAACTACTGTCTATTTTAACTGTGGAGCTTTTCTCCCCAGGCCTCCGCTGAAAATGGACCTACGCACTCCCGGTCAACAAATGTAAATAAATAAAATAAAAAAAATTGTAGTGTGGGATAACTTAGATTTAGTGGGTTGGAAGATAACCAGAGCAAGACTAAACTCCTTGAGTAATAACTGGGCATTAGATAGCCAGTTTTCTACAGATGAAAAGGCTTCTTGTGAAGTTCAGGTATTAGTTGGAGCCGAGCAGATGAGAGTGGAGTCACCTGCATACTGTAAAAGGAGAAGCATGCTTGGTGGCTATGAATAGATCATTGGTGAAGAGCGACAATAATAGGGGACCAAGGGATGGAGCTTTGGGGAACACCGAATGTTACAGGAAGTCGAGGAGATTGGTTTCACGGCTATCTAACTGGCAGCCAACAATCCGTAGCAGATTGGGAAAAGGATAGGTTAGGTTAGTGAGAATAGAGATTAACAGTTAGTGAGACCATGTCAAAAGCTTTGGATAGATCAAGAAATATAGCAAAGGAGAACAGGCCATTATTTTTAAGATGAAGCATAGCATTAGTGAAAGAGCGCAAGGCTCTAGTAGTGCTGTGGTATGACCTGAAGCCATGCTGGGTGCTGGACAGGAGGTTATTAGCCAAGGGGTAGTCAAAGACTTGAGAATGGATGCATTTCTCAAGTATCTTGGAAAGTGGAGAAATGATGGCTATGAGGCAGTAAAAGAGCCACATTTATGGAGGGGAATGATGTGGGATTTTTCCGCAGTGTGGGGATATAGCTTTCCGATAAGGACTGATTAGTTAAGATAGAGACTGGATAAACTAGGGCTTCTGCTGCTATTTTTAGGTATTCAGAGGGGAGATTGTCAGCTACAAGTTTTGTAGTCTTAAGTTTCAATAAAAAGGTTTTTTTATACAGGAGGTAGGTACTGATGGAAAGAGAGAGACTGGGCTGAGTATTTGGTTTTGATGTAGGGAGTGTGGGTAGAGGGTTGTATTGTTTAGTCAAAGACAGAAAGGTTTCAGTAAGTGTTTATTGAAGGAGTCAGCAATACTGCTGGAGGAAGGGGTGTGGGGTAGGTGGGTGGGGGGTGTCTACTTTACCTGGGTGGAGAATGGAGATTATTGTAGACCAGAACTGCTTAGGGTTGTGATGGCAGGAGTTTAGGGCAGATAGATAATATTGGGTTTTATCTTTTTAATTTTAAAAAGGATCTCAGATTCCTCTGAATTTGTCCATGATGCTATTGAGATTTGTCCCTGATAAGTTAAGAGCAATGATAAAAAGTTTGAAACTCCAATGCAACTCATTATATAGTGACTTCAATCAACAAAGACTGGCCAGCATATACTACAGCAAGTTTAAAACAGGTGGAAAAACTAATTTTACTATACAATTTTTAATTTTGATGTAAAAAAAGACAAAACATTAAACAGATAACCCATTCTCTAAGTGCAAGAATGTCCTCCAGGATGTGTGTTGTGTAAATAACGCCCTTGCACAGGTGTAAAGGCCCTCCTCACCTGCAGCATCAGGCCTCAGAACACCCCTGGGTGAGCATTTACACAAACACACCTGAGCGGGAATTATTGCTTACTTAACACATTTAGTTTTAAAACACCTTATTAAAATTCACGCAAGACAGACAAAAAGTACAACAGAAAAGAAAACAAATATTAACAACCACCCATTACATACATCTCATCTTTCCTTGTAGCTATCACATTTCTCTGTCTATAACAATTGTCATTTGGTCCAACAATACATAAATTGCCGAATTCCTACACTCCCTTAAACTTCACTCCTCCTGAACATTATTCTGCATGCATTGTCCCCACAGTTTCCATTTATTTTATTTCTCTGTAATTTGCTCTTCCCTTTTTCTAAACATCCACATTCTACTTACATTATCTCTAACAATATTCAATATTTCAAATAGTTTGTTCAGACAGATTTCCATTTTCTGATTAAACTGCTAAAAAAAAAAATAAGCTTAATAAAGCCTATTCTTAACTGAGTTCCTGTGTCCCAGCTCAAAGTAATAATTTCTTTAGTTACACCCATTTGCTCACCCAATATTTCTGACAGAGTACTCTGTCGGGAATTTTTAAAGTCTGCCAACTCATTACACTCCAAAACATAGTTCCCAGCTTCACACCTCCATCTTTCTTCCCCATCACACCTCCAACATTTGCTATGTACCGGAAGACATTTTTTCTTCAAGTTTGAGGTAAAAAAATACTATGCAAGCACAAAGATCCTAAGCTTTCTGAACTTTGTTGCATATTTGGGAACCATAGACAAGTCCTCCCATTGTTCTCTTGCAAATTCCTTTTCCAGTCTCACTTCAAGCTTCTCTAAACCTCCTCAGATTGAAACTTACAGGTCATCATACAATATTTAATATCCACTACTAAAATTATCCATTTTTAATAGCAGCTTCTTTTCAAGGATTCAACTAAAAACCCTACCAAACACAAGTTCTTTACTTAGGATTCTCCTACCCCTCTCTCTTTTGTCTTTACTCTGATACTAATCCATGTTAACGAAGGCAGTCTCTAGCCTGCAGTCCAATGGTCTTCGATTCCATCCCACTATTAAAAAATTTTCCCTCTCTAGTTACTTGCACCCAATACCATGGCTCGTTTCCAGTTTTTTCAAGTAAATTCCAGCCTCCTCTTGCCTATTTTCTGTACCCCTACTTGCTGTTACCCCTATTGGCAAAATCTCCTTTCTACATTCTTATGTTGGCTTAGTTTTCAGAATACTTGCTACTGCAATAACATCATACAGAATAATATATTATATCTATATTCTCCTTAAAGCTCTACATCCAAAATTTCACTCTATACAAATCTTGACCCCCCCCCCACTTAATAAACATCCCTTTCCATTTTTAATTATACATTTCTGTTTGTGTTTTGTATATCAGCCTTAACTGTGTAGCTCTAAAATACCCCTTCAAAATCAGGTAATCCTAAACCATCTTGTTCTATTGGAAGGATCAATCCTACATGAACCTTGCCATCTTCTCCTCCCAGATTAAGTTAACAAAACTGAAGGGAATAATTTGCCTACAAATTTAACCTGTATATCTAAACTAAAAACATCTTCATTACTTGTATCTTACTATCCATAAATAAGAGCTTACACTCTCAGTTTCTGTATAATCTTTTGTTTAGTCTCTTTTCACATACCTTTAGTTGCCATAACACAATAAGCCTTCTTAATCAGACATACTTTCTCTTATAAAATGCCCCCCATATATATATGGGTATTGCTGAACCAACTCATAAGTGAGTAAATAATTTACAGCTACAGCCTTTGTTTTAGCTTTGCTGATTTTACATCCTGAAAAAGACCTGAAACTGTCTAAATGTTCTACAACACTGAAATATCCTTTTCTGGATTCAGAAGGTAAAAATATCCTCTGCAAAATAAAGCCAACTTCTCTTATTTACCATACCAATTATATCCTTGCATTTCCCTGTCCCTTATTTTGTTTGCCAAAGGCTCTAAATATACAACAAATTGGGGGGGGGGGGGATTTCTGGCTCCTCTATTCAAAAACACAACTCATCACAGGGGAACCCTCCCACTAACTGTTGCCTTCAATCCTTCACATAACCACCTAATTAACATTATTATTTGATGAAGGAATGCAAATGCTTCCTCTACAAGACCACCAACAGTGGTCTTTTCTTACATTCTAATAGAACAATGATCTACAGGGAAGTAATGCTATTGAATGTTTGCCTGCCCTCCACAAAACTACACCAACACATACCTAGCAATTTTGTTTTAATGAAAACTCAAAGAATTAAAATATATTTTCAAATCACCCCTATCGCATATTACGTTAAAAGCCCAGAAAACGATGTACATATTCAAAAAATGAATTTTAAAACACTCCAGATTGGCACAATTGCCACAAATCAACAACTGTACCCACAGGCATTATGTAAACAAAAATTAAGATTTGCCATGCTGAAGTGCATACTGCAGCCTGTCTTCCCACTTACACCGATTGCCGTCTGCTCTTTTCTCTTCTCCACTACCATCTCAGCTTTGAGAAACAGATTGCAAGCTTTCAGAAAACAAACTTTTAACCCCAAGAAAAAGTGCACAAGCTAACTTTAAATAAAATTTGTACATGGTCCAATTAAATGCACTGAAGTATTAAGGCTGCCATTTCTTATTCAATTCCTACAAATTCAAACATTTAAGTTTTTACTGAGCTGCTGGCTATTCTACCTCTAATTTATTTGTCTTCAGCAAAAAATGCTCAGAACTCTCAAGATTAAATTATTTCCATATGCAGCCTGCTTGTCTCTATGGAAATTTCACCAAGAACAGAATGCACAGCTGTGTAAGCAGTGGACTACTCCCACTGAGCATTTGCTAATGGATAAAATCCACTCTTTTTGCACACGCAAGAAGATTAGCATTCATGCTTTTCATCATTTTGTCTTATTTTTCAAGCCAACTTACTTACAAAACACTAGTTTGCAGCAAAAAGCAAGAGCATTGATCTACACACTCACCTATGCAAAAAAAGAAAAAATATGTAACAAGTCAGTGCACTTTTACATCCCACTCCAGCAGTCCAAGATCACAGAATATTAATATTAAACTTGCTTCTATACAGTCTCTCATTACACTGTGAATATTTATTTCTTACTGGTTTACTTGACACATACAATCACTGAACAGACTCCCAACATTTAAAATACCCGACTTGATACTACATAAACCTGTTTTACTATATTATTACACACACACACACACACACACACACACACAGGCACTATAAAAAAAGTGTTTTTTTGCAAAAAAGGAAAAAGTTATTTTTTGACTGTCCTGAATATATATTAGTGACATTAAGTTGGATACATGTTAAAGTTAGTTGGTGGACTGTAAAGAAAAGTGAACCAAGGCCAATTTTTTTCTTGGTCACTTTTTATTGCAAAGCCATATTTCACATACATGTGCTTGATGCTTTATATTCACCAATATTATAGTGTTGCTAGTCTTGTTCCTGTTCATCTCTATCTCAACACCAGACTAATTTCAAGTCCAAGGTACTCCGGATTCTTCTAGTCAACTCCTTTGCTTTTCTCAGTCTCTCCACCATTTTCCTTAGAAACAATGGAAAAGGTTTCACTGACAAAGTCTGTCTAGGAGCTTTATTGTCAGAGGATGAGAAGCAGTTTTACCTTTGCTCACATTTTGTTAGATAAAAAAACTTTTGTCCTTCCTCCATAGCTTGTTCTGCATCCAAAACTCTTTGATCTTCCAAGAATATATTTTCTGAAGATAGCTGGATACAGCAACTTGAATTTCATACCAAACTCAAATTCCCAGATTGCTGGGACAAACTTGCTGTTCTTCTACCTGGTGTACAGCGAATAACTTTCCACAAACTCTGCTGTCTCCAATTTTTAAAACTTTTTTCTTCGGCCAAAAATTTGTCAGGATCAATTCTCTTTCTGCTGCTATGACTGCATCTTTAGGAACACAGGTCTTTGCTGCTTTCTCATTGCCAGGTTTGAAGCACACACTCACTGTGCTCTTCCAATTAGCAAATCCTGCTGTGGAATACTTGCCCGGTTGCTTGTTTGTGCTTTCATAAAAGTTAGTAGTCTGTTCCTTCCAGTTTCTCTTGTACAGGAAAAAAAATCATGTCTTCTCAAGAAAAGAAGCTTCAAAAAGGTAGAATATAGAGTGTGGAGAGAAGTTTCATACTCGGCTAGCCTTTTCACTTCAGCCACTGATTTTTACTGTTTTAAATTAGTTCATCTGAAAAGCTAAAGCTTCTTCTATTTTTCCAGCCTTTTATTATTGAATTGCTATACTCCTTCAATGTTTAATTTATTTTAATAATCTCCAAGTACATTCGATTTTTTCTAATATTACCAGAAACCATCTCTTGTACCAAAATTGAAGCTTGAACTGCTTTTCAGTGAACTGCAGGATTCTTCCCAGTCAGTGTTTTCTCTTCACCTTTTCGGTGTTTTCTCTTCACCTTTTCGGATTGATTTTCTTTCTGATTCTCTAAAAATGTCTTCTTTGCATACATACAGGCAGTGTGCTTACTAACCATTAACTGAATTTTACCCAAAAAGACAATTTCACAAGCTGTTATTTCTCAGTTTCTGCATTTACATTGGGAGAGTGGAAATCAACTTGTTGATCAATGTGCAGCCATCTTGGAAGTCTGCCGTAACATTATTCTTAGTATCTGGTACCTTTACCTTCTATCTGTCATTTCCAAAACATCTCCCCCAGTACCTTCTGTAGTCTCCCCCGAACATCTCTACCAATATCCTCCTATCAGTCATTCAAAAATGGCCCACTACAATTCCAATGACTCAAATGAATGTGGGGAAATGGTCCAGGGCAGATGGAAAAATAATGAGGCAGTGACAGTACTAAGAGAAGAGTATCAATATCTTTACATGCATATAAAAGTCTACCATTTATGATTAAACAGCAAAGATTATAGCATAGGGTAGTTAGTTCATGAAAAAAAAGTGGACAGCTTATGAATTATGACAAAAAAAAAAAATTTGAATACCAAACAGTGCCAAACTCTTCCCGCTACAAGTAAGAATGTGGGATACTACTCTGATACATGTTTAAAGATGGCTCCCTATCAAATGCAGGCAAGCTGAAAAAATAAGACTGAAAAATCCAGGAAGAGAGTGCATCTTTAAAATCACCCTAGTACTTAAATTTTTTTTTGTAGTGGGGCAAGTTTCCCTGCAAATCCCCAACTTTACATACACCAACATAGACATTGCCATACCTCAGAGAAAAGGGAATATTCCAAGAAATAGACATCTTGGACTTGGTATATTTAAGCAAGTTTTTAGGCCAGTCTCCATGCTTCAGGACTCTGTCTAGACGGTCCCGACATTTCAAATAGTTACTTTAAAAACAGAGTGCTGCAAACTATGGAAAAAAATAAAGGCATTATGAAAGAAGCAGTGATAAATCTGAACACTTTAAATGTACCTGGCACAAAAATTCTACCACACAAGGTCATTTACTTTTGCTTCAGAAAAAGGGAGTTTTAAAAAATGTGCATCCCCTTTCCTTAAGATAGTCACCACTAGTATGTCGGTCATGTAGAGGGGTTTTCTGTGTACTAGACAGCTTCAAAAATCACAAGTGGAGAGAGAGAGAGAGATTCAGAAAATTGTGGGAAAGGGTCAATGAAGTCCAACAATAGGGACCTCCTAAAATCAGGCCTGAAAATAGGAATGTTCCTATAAAACAGGGAGAGTTGAAATATCTGTTGACAAGTGCATTTAACATGTTAGCAAACACTTATCTGGCAACAAGCTTTACTTCTACGCTCTAACACGACAAAGGTGTTCCTACTAGTACAGCGATAGGACTTGCTGGCTCCAGCTTTTTATCAATCCAACATGGCAACTGCCTGATGTGCAATACATAAACCCAAGTCACTTGCTAGTTCATCTACCACATATAACTTGGGAGAAAGATGAAAATGTTTTATGATAAGCAGAACATAGGGAAACATCAGTAGTAAAATTGTCGATATGAATAATGTTAAGTCTGTTAAGCCATCACAGGCTAGAATTCATTTTTTTCCGTTACTGAAAAGAAATAGGTCAAATACTTCTAAACACATTTTATGCAATGCAAAACACAACTTTATAAAGGCATTCAAAAAAAAGTTAATGTTTTTTTCTTCTCCAGGTCATACAGCTAATGATCATTCCTTCTAGAAATAAAATCACCCTCAGCATTTGCTTGGTTTAGTTGACAAATTCAGTCCCAGTAGCAATGTCCTATTCTCAAATGAGGACAAGGTCATACACAATCGCCTATGGAAAATTTGCCCATAGAAGCCATCACTGCTGGGATGCAGAAATAAAGCCCTGACTACAGCCCAGATGATCCTAGTTAGATTAATGACTTAAGTACTTGATGGTGCAGGCAGGAAAAAATGGACAGGTTCATCCTTGGTGAGGCAGGGCAGAAAAACTAACACTAGACTATGCTGAAAAAGACAACCTCCTAACTGAGGAAACAAACAAAAGCTTTCAGCTTAACACACAAATTACAATCTTCATATTGATATCCCAAATACACAAGACTATAAAACGGGATACACTAGTACCACATTTTTAGACTTAAAAGGTACACACACAACCATACCTACTGCTTAAATTATTCCCTGTTAAGTATGTGCACCTTTAACTCACCGGGTGTGACTTGAGCCTTTAAAAAAAAAAATGAACTTCTCACCTTAGTTCTTCTAACAAACACTCATTGACAGAGGTCAAATATCAATACAATGGTGTTTGCCATCATGTATGCTTCAAAATTTTTTTATATAGCATGGTTTTAGAATTAATGCAAATATGAACAAGCAATATTTGACACCAAGAGGTACACTAGGATGTCACTGCAGAAACACACATGGCTGTAATGAGTTGACCAAATCAGTTATGTTTTTTTTTTTTTTTTTCAACTGAAAGTTTCATAATTCTTTTGGAAAGACAACATCTGATCATTTACAGAACTGACAGACAAAAAGGTTTGCTTGCTAATAAAGTCCTTCAACATTCCATTTTAGGCCCACTTTTCTTCCCAATATATACAGCTTGTCATAAGACAACAAGATTTAAACTTTGCGGCGTACACGGATTAGTCTTACAAGTATTCAAACCAAACTTTGCAATAAAATTTCATATCAGTTTGGAACTGGTGCACTGAAAAGTAAACAATCATTGTTAGTTAAGATTTTTGGCAGAGCCAAAAGATTTGACAAAAACACATTTGATCATTACGGCCCCTATAGGAATTAACAGGAGATAGCAAAGATACTTCTGTGATGCCCGCACTGGCCCAGTAATCAAGGAGCCTTAATTCCCACTACTGGCAACAGTGAGGGACGTACACAATGGGAGGATGACAAGTACACACACAGTAAAGTACAATTTCCCTTAAGAAAGCACAGAGATCACAGTCAGTCTGGGGCTCGTTTATCCCTCTTTCTCTAGATCCCCAATAAGACTCCCCACTGGCACAGCTACAGGGTTGAGATCTCAGCCAAGTGGCCAAGCTAAGACCTCCATCACCCTCTCCTGTCCCACCACTGCTTAGTGTCCCTACCAAAGTAGCTGACACACACAGATTTGATTTATATACAAACACACATACACCTGGGGATGGCTGGCACAGATCTAGCTATGCCCCCTTCTGCCCAGACTATAAGGCAGTATCAGCTGCCACCAGCCACCCTTAATTATCAGCTACTATAAGGCCCTTACAAAGGGTGTCCAGTTCTACTGTGTAATGTTACCATTAATCCAAATGGCAGTTGTGACCATGACTATTTAGGAGTGGCCTGTAGAGTTTAACCAAATGCATATGGAAGTACGCCAAGAACTTAAATGTGCCTCACAAATAGCCACAAAGATAGGGTTAAAATATATTTAATAATAAAATTCAGTCCACAAACCGTTACTCCCAGAGTTAAAAATCACAGGAAATATTTTAAAACATTGCAAACAGCCTCAAATAAATACAGAAAACATCTAAACTAAACTAATCTAAATCTGAGAGATACTGTGCCTTAAGTCTTACTTACAAACACCATGCAGACAAACATGCTTAGTGGATGTTTCTAGGTCAAAGGCAAGATACAAAATGTACAGACTCTGACAGAGTTCTTAAATTCATATCAGACATAGCTGTCGGTTTAGCCTGGATGACATTGTCACCTGACTTCAGTTCCCAGGCTAAAACAGAAGGTAATAGAATTTTAACATCTCTGTGTGAGAAATACACATCTCTCAGAAGTTTGCAGAACTTGGAAGTCGTAAAACAGTAAAACGCTTTTACATTTGAAAACCTAACAATTATTTGTTTCAAGACAATACAAAAAACTTTAGCTCTAGACATTGTGTCTACTATTGAACTGAAACCAAGAGATAACACAACACTTTAATTTCAACTTATTTTCTTGAAGTTTTGCAAGTTAACTCTGTATATTCTAGCTTCTACTATTAAAACATACATTTGCACAGGTATATTAGTTTATATACATTTTTCCTGTTTTCCAGAAGGGTACAGTGTGGACACATCCTTGAAGCTCAGTACTGTACAAACCCTGTTCACACACTTCTGCACCAGTAGTTTAATATACACATAAAATATATAGTTCTCTTAGATTTGTAAGACAAGCATATGAATCATTTTAATACTCACAAATGACATAAAACTATTTACAAAATTCCAGATAGCTGGGCTGGCAGTGTCACAACTTCATTAACAAACGCACATTCCTTTCAAAAATCATACCTAGCACATAACCACAGAAGTTCTACAACAGTTCAAGGCAATGTACAATACATTACATCCTCACTTCTGAGGCTATGCATGCAATAGGCATCACGTTCTTCAAATCCTAGACCGGACCAGAATGTACACTGGTCAGTTACTGTATCATAACACTGACTGAATACAAAATGGCTGAAAACAAAATTGTAAGATTCACATTTCTTGCCAGCAATAGACATCCCTGCTAAATGATACAGAAAGCAAAATTGCTACTCGTCACCGTCAGGCCCTGCTACTTGCATGCGCTAACTTTCAAATTGCTTAAAAGGAAAGGTACTGCCCTTCATGTGCAAATAAACAACACCCAAGTCATCATACTCTGTAACAGCCTCAAGCTGAATTCTCCTCATTAGCAGTCTGCAAACAATCTTTTGGCAAACTTGTCCCCTCTTGCAGGGGCAGTCTAACCAAAGTTACTTCAATACAAATTCTACAGATGTTTTAAAGTCCACCTGAACAAATGTAAATGTACTTGTTTTAGATACATTGGGTAATTTAACAGCTCTTTGATTACAACATTACATACACTTGCTCATAATTTCAGCAGTCTACTAGTGCACTTAGAACTCAGTAGCTCACTTTTCTACCAAACATTCAGGAGTTGTGTATTGCCTTATTGCACAATATCTTACAGAAATCTACAGTTGCAACACACTTCATATTGGGTTCGTCGAAACCGTCTGTTGGCCAGTAGTATGCAAAACTGCTATTGTGGTATAATTGTTTAGTTTACGCAAGGCAGCTTTTTAATTTAGTCTTACTTGCCACATGGCACCAGTTGTAGCTGAAAATGGACTTGTACCACTCCACTCACTTGGTACCAAAACAAAAAAGTCTTTTCTTTCTGTATAACCTAAAGTTGATCTGCATCCATGCAGTACAGTAAATACTGCCTGGAAATCAAACAGGATGGGATAATAAACATGTACATAATGATAAAGATTGGACTCTGAGGATCTTTATGGTGGGATTACTTCATAAAGCTCCACTATAGGAAAGACTCTCCTGATAGAGCTTGCAATTCCAAAATTCTAGCTGAAGTTGCTGCAACCAGAAAATGTTTTTCCTGGTGAGAAAAGTCAAAATGCACTGAAGCTGCAGGGTCATAAGGAGCCAGTGCCATTTTTCCAGTACAAAAGTAAAAATACCAGGAAGGCAGAGTGAAAGCCTCAACAAAAATATACCTTTAAGAAGGACATTACAAACCTTAAAAGGGGGGAGGGCAAAAGGATTCAAATTGAAATATCCATGAAAACTGGAGAGAACAGCCAAATGTCAGAAAAGTAACACTGTATTGCATAAAAGTAACAAGAGTATATTGCTGAAAATGAGCAAGATGATCCAGAACTGCTGGAACAGAAGTTGTTCCAATATACATAAATAAAAATCTTATTGCTCTACATCAACAACACAAATTTATTAAAGAGAGAGCTGGTAACTTAGAGCACTTCTTTGAGGTCACCAAAACTGTAAACAGCAGCCATGCAGTTCATAAAGTGCACCTGGACCTGATCAATGCCTTTCATCATGCTGGAATTAGAAGACAAGCTTAAAAGCCTATATGTACACCCATATTCTATAAGGTGGATAGAAAATTGTCTGAAAGAACCCACACTTAATGCAGCAGGTGATACCTGAAAAAGCAAGGTGACTAGGGGCATTTCACAGGGCCAAGTACAGAGACACCCTTTGACATCTGCTTATTAGATCTAAACCACTATTCCTAGACAAAGCTAACCGATTTTGCCAATATCTGCAAATTGCGGCTTTGTTTGCCCAGCATCAGATACCATGTTATATAACTTTGCATTAGAAATGAGTTTAAAAATCAAGAAAAAGTGCAGCATTGTCATCTTTTGCAAAAATCTGACAGCTTCTTATAGTATACAGCAGCGGTCTCCAACCTTTTTTTTGCACCAAGGATTGGTTTCATGCAAGACAAATTTCCATGGACTGGCCATCGCACGTGTATAAATATAAACTGTTTAATACAACACGCAGAGTCAATGGGAGCCCTGAGCTTGTTTCACTGCAACGAGACTTGTCATCCAGGTGTCAATGTCTCCCATCACCCCTAAAGTGTGTTCCTTATGTCCAGACTACTCCATTGCTGTCATTGCAGAAAACCCTGCTTCACAAAGATAAGATGTTGAAAATGAAGCAGTGTTTTCGGTGCTTATTATAGAAGCATTGTAAGTCTATAAGAGCAATATTTAAAATCTGCCCCTGTTTGTGGCTCTGTCCAGATTTGTGTGCCAGGTTGACAGGTATGGTCGGGAGGTATGCAAACCTCTTAACTGATGGCGCTGCCACCACCAGGCATCACTCTCTCGTGTCACACACACACACATTCACGTTTTGTTACAGTCCCTGCCTAAACGTTTGTGCGGCCCAGTACCAAATGATCCATGGCCCGGTGGTTGAAAAGGGATGGTACACACAGCACTCCATTCCATTTCAGAATAATGCTGTCACTTAAGATCTCAGCACCTTTGTAGACTCTGCTGTTGCTACATGTTATCAAAAGGTAAAGAAATTAGGAAATCCTATCTAGGCCAAACTAAAGTCCAAGTAGTTAATAATTTACACTTTGCTCTGAACAGGCCAAATGTACAGTATACAAGACCCCTTTCAGTACACAGCTGTCCAAACAGATATAGAATATAATGCTCATTTTAGTATTCATCTGTCCAAACAGCTAGAAAGACCCCTGAGGATCCCAATTCAAAAAGAGGGAGATCACCAGTGTAAGATTCCCAAATACCAAACAGAGTAAATTCTTATATGGGTACCACATATAGCATTCTGTACTGTTAAGGATCCAACCCTCCTTGATCTTTTACATGTCCACAAAACAAATGGATCCACAAACACTCCTAACTAGACAAAAGCCTACATCAACAAATGGACACGCAGGAGGAACAGATTACTCAACTCTTCCCTCATCTTGGAAATAATCTGTTCCATATAAAACTGAGCAATACCCTTGATTAGTTTAAATCTAAACCTTAATCTAATGCACATAGAAATACTGGGGAGGGGGTAAAGTAACTTCACAAGTGATTGTAACTAAGGAAATTACTCTTTTGGAGCTGGAATATACAAACTGAATTGTCTAGACATAGTAAGGCCCCTTCAAGTTTAATGCTCTTGGCTACTGAAAAAAGCCATCACTAGAAAATGGAAATAAAAAAAATAAACCAAGTGCAACAATTACTGGATGCTGTAAAGGTGATAAAATAATTGGGAGGTGGGACCTTATGGAATGTATGACATTTTAATATTGCACAGTCTGCTCAAAAAGAAACCATGCATGTATAGTGCAGGAAAAGAAAAACTTTCTAATGGTTTGTTTTCCCCTTTTATAATGGGGTGTTAAAACACAGAAGTTATAAAATAAAAAAAATAAATGTATGGTCACACAAGTCAGGGGAGCTAAATAAGTAAAACAGATGATGAAGGCAGGTTGTACCCTATGAGGGTGGGTATTAGCAAATGAAGATTATGGTCCATGAACTAACTCTGTCCTGTAAACTAATCTATGCATCAAAAGTTTTGGCAGTAACCCAAAATTCTCATATTGGGCATTGGACATTCCCAGATTAACCTACTACTGGAGCATGAAGAGAAGAGAAGATAGTTAAAAGTGCTATGTTGTCTAAATGTAACATGAGAACTCAGGAGAAAAGCTCAACAGTAGTTCTTTTTCAACTTTCCAGGCTTTTCAATACCAGTACATAAGATGTGAAGGGATATACCATTCATCAGCTTAAGTGGTCCATCCAAGTGTGCAAGTGGCTAGAAAAAAAAAGGTGCTGTCAAGGAAAATCTCATCCCGATCCATCCACCCACTTACCAACATTCTCACTGAAGAAACCTGTCTTAGACTAGTAAGAGACTACTGAAGCTAAAGACAAAAAAAAAAAAAAAAAACACACCTTACACATGGTATCTTATGTCAAGCTACAAGATCTAGTACTTCTAGACAAAGGCATTCTGTGGGACGTGATAAACTGATGAGTGGCACCTTGGCATGAAGAAATAGGATTCTGTCTGCCGCAAGTCTTTCTGGTTATACGAGGATAAAGCTGCAGTTTATAAACACAAGTAGACAAACTGGTTGTAGTTGCGATTTCATCATCCATGTCACAATAGTGGAAAAAAATGGGAGACTCCCTCACTGTGCTAAGACTTATGGGCAGCTAAAGTCTCTCATTAAAGGTAGAAAATACTTAACATCTGTTTCTTTGTAGACAACTGTATACAAGAATACTGCAAGTTATTGAAACTGTAGGTATAAATGCAATGCACTCGTTAACGTATCCCTTTAAAGCAATTTTAGTATGTCTTTGTAACTGGCAAACTTGCATACCTTTCAGTCTCTACCAAGCTGCTATCACATACATACATTTGTAAAACACCCTGGGTGGCAAGTGAAATAATCTAGAACTACTGCTGAATGCCTCCAATACCAAATTATTGAAACCTTCTGAACTATTGTGCAATTTGGACAGAGAAGGAAATTCTATGGGATCAAAAAGAGTGCAATGAACCTCCTTCTGTTAGGCTAAGATAAACTGCAACAAGACTATATGAAACATTTCTTAGGATGTCGTTTATGCCACTTTAAACTCAGAGTGCATCTTCCCTGGCATTGCACAAAAAAGAAAAAAAAAACAGAAACAAACCTGAATATCTTGAATCCAAGTCATCTCTTCAATGGCTTAGAACAGAAGGACCGGGACCTCCTTTTTACATATTATTCGGACTCGGTAGGATTTCTAGCACAGAAGTGACAACATGGACTGTGCAAAAAACGTGACTCTATTTACCCACATCTGTGGTGCTGTGGAGAAAAAAGCTTTGATCGTAATTTGATTAAGAGATTGGGCACTGCTGCACACAGGAATAAATGGATAGTTGTTGGCTAGGCTTACTTAGGCCCTTGGGCCGATAGCCTAGTACCTATGAAGTGAGCAGCTGACACTAGTCCAGCAATTCTGGAAGAGGAGAATCAATGGTCCAATTGGCAGTCTACCACTGCATGCAAAGGCTTGCAGACCAGAAGATTCGCCAGGAGCAAAGGATGGCAGAACAGACCTCCTCCCAGGGTCAGTGAACGCAGCTCTTTCAGAATGTGTGAAAACATGCCACGTGCAAGGGTGAACACAAAACACTTAAAATAGTACTAACAAACCACCAGGGGTGAGGCAGCTGGGATTAAAATTAGAAACACCCTTGCCAACCAAGCTGATTAAGGCTTCTGATGTAGCCCATACCTCTCAACCTCTTAGCACAAGAAACCTGGACAAAGCCTGACCTAATGGGGAGGGGGGGGGACAAAGACCCAAAAATAGGGACACATTTTAAATATTGCTCTTACAAACTTAGAAAGTTGCTAGAATAACAGAATTTGTATTAGCATGCATTTACTGAAGGGTATGAAGTCTGAAACTCAAAATGCATGTCATTATTTAGTGATTTTTCAATTCTTAGCTCATCAAAGTGATTTATTAAAAAAAAAAAAAAAGTTTATGAAGAACAGACCAAAAATATGAGGCAAAATTTGGACATTCTACGAAAAACTGTACAGTTGAAAAGTATGACGTAGCCTTAACAGGGAAGAGGGCATATTGAAGAGGCAATTTCAGCCACCACACCCTTGTGGGTCCCCTGCACTACTAAGTCTAGCCAGTCTGCTGATGAAGCTGGGACACAAAAGGTGATGGTCCTCCAAATTGCCAAACCCTGAAACAACCCTTCTGTTTGCCTTAGCTAAAGGTAAACTCTAGTCACTTCTCACCGTCAGTGGACAAGTCTTTTCCATCAAAAGGAAATGGATGGACTAAGCAAGACTCCCGAGTGGGCTGCTGGCTAGCAAACTGGCGAGGATAGTAAATGCAAGTTCATATTACATAAAACACAAAACACCCAAATGTCAATGTCCATGATAACAAAAAAAAGGCAGTGTGCATGCATCTGTATAAACATTCTGTTTTGAAGGAGAAGCAAACCCCCTCCACGCCTGTTAATTACATATTTCCACTCACAAGTCACACAATAATCAGGGAAAGAATATTTTCCAGCCCTATAGTCTTGCACAACTGTTGATCAGCTGTTCTGTCAACCAAATTGTGTTGACCAAGCAGCTGTCTATCGTAGAGACATTAAACCATATTACTGGCTCCCATTATATTGGGCGGTGCAGTGGTGCACAGACTAGCATTGTTGCCTCACAGAAGTTTGATTCTCAGCTGCTGTGCCTTCTGTGTGGAGTCTGCATGTCCTCGCTGTGTTCGCGTGGGTTTCCTCCCACATTCCAAAAGACATGCGTCTGGAGCATTTCTCCCCGGGCCTCTGCTGAAAATAAGTCTGTTTCAGTCTAACTTTCCCAGTGAACAAATGAAAGACATATGTGGACTATATTTACTTTATCTACCTTTGGCTATAGAGGGGTAGAAAAACCCAAGTGCTTCCAGAAAGAAGGCCACAGGCTGCCGCCACTGAACACCCAGAGGTGGGCAACAGCCCCCCTGATCACCAGCAGCCTCTTCCTCTGGGTCCACAACTTCTCTGAAAAACTGACCTGAAAATTAGGGTAATTTCCAGATTACTGCAATTTCTACGGCTGCTGTCTTAGCCTAAACTACATCTGTCAAGTTTCTCTGCAACCTGACAAAGGCACAATGAGGCAGTTGAAATTGAATACAAGCAACTGTAAGAAAGCCATGCCACCTTTCTTCATACTCTTCAAATAGGCATTCACTTTGAAGCTAAATAATGCTCCTTTGTGAAATGAACATTAATAATGTGCACTTTGGGGGTCCTCAACATAGTTTGTCAAATGAAGCCACAAATACTGATTAAGTGCCATGCTAAATCAGATGGCCATGGGTAAATCCTCTGCTGCATTAAGAAATATGGATCAGAAAAGTCACCACCATACAAGTCATTGCTGTCTGCAGCAACAAGTTGTCCTTCACAGGTTCACCAGCCCGGCCAGGTAGTGGAGTGGAAAAAAAAAGGAAGACACAAACACACACACACACACAAAACTTTTAAGACTGCCTACTGCATTGGACTATTTCCCTTTGGGGAATGGTTATTTCCTGGGTAAAGTGTAAGAGCCCTCTTAAAGCAGATGTGGAAACTAAGGTCTCAAAGCAGAAGGCAGAATCCTATGAAAGGGTAAAAGGGCACCGTCTGTATAACTTTTGAAACAGAACTACAGTACTCAAATTGTCCCATGCAACAACAGTGACCACAGAACAGCTGCAAATGAATAGACACATAAATTTGATTTACACAGGTGGTGATTTACTGACTGCCTCTGTCTATCAAAGGCATAGGAGTCAGACCAGGAGTAAAATTTCACATAAACCATCCATTGGTCAAAGCTGCACTTAAATAGGGGTAGGGAGGAACTCTGCTTCACATTGATTGAAGCCTGTCCCAGAGAATGGGAATTCTTGCAGAAACATCTCTGTCTCTCCAACACATCTTACTTACGTTGCAAGCAAAATTTAGACCTTTTAATCTAGTAGTTCTAATGCTGTTTGTTTTGTGGATGTGCAAGAGGTTCATCAAAACAGGATACAGAGTGAGAGTTGCTGCAGCCATGTCAGACTCAAAACCGGTCACAAGTGGCGTCCCACAGGGTTCTGTCCTGGGACCACTCTTGTTCGGTATATACTTTTCCGAGGTACAGGCAAACGTGGGAGGACTATGGCTCACCAAGTTCGCAGACTACTGCAAACTGGGCGCCATAATCAACTCTCCAGCTGACACAAACATCCTTCAAAAAGGTCTCACAGAGACAGATAACTGGTGCTAGCGCCATGGTTTAAAGCCAAATGCCAAAAAATGTATAGTCATACCCTTTGGCAAAAACAATGTGCCCACAAATTACCACATAGGCGGAAACCCATTAAGTACACAGAAAGTTATTAGGGACCTGGGGACCCAAGTTGATAGCAATCTCTCCTTTGAAGACCACATTGCCAAAGTGGTTAGAAAGACCTTCTACATAGCCCACCTCATCACGAAGGGTTTCACATCTAGATCAAGAGAGGTAATCGTGCCCCTTTATTCATCCCTCATCAGGCCCATCATAAAATACAATGCCCCTTTTGGGATGTACCTTACCAGACACCTGCAGCAATTAGAAAGACCTCAAAAGTATCTAATCAAGAGGATCAAGGGTCTCAAACAGATGCCATATGTTGCTCGGTTAAAAAAACTCCAGCTCTACTCAGTTGCATACCACCTACTTCGAGGCGATCTATGCCTGACATACAAAGCTATGTCAAATCCAGAATTAATGGACATGCTCCACCTCAGTAAATCTAAATCCCTTAGAGCCACACACTCGAGGGACTTGAACCTCAGCACAGAAATAAATAGAACTTGCTGGAGGGACAGGTTCATAACCCAGAGGCTCCCTTCACTCTGGAATAGAATTCCAGTTCATGTGAGGCAGAGCACCTCACTGAATCTCTTCAAGAAGAATCTCAATAAGTGGATGGGGGATCGTAGGTTTGTCCCAGGGATTACTCCCGTGTCACTATTAGACAGAGGCACAGTAAACTAAACCTTAAAAAGGGCACAGTATACTCAAATCAAGGGGTGGTGTAAGCCATACAGAATTGGGCTAGGCTTATAATTGCTCCAGGGCAGATAGCCTAGTATGAACCTAATACAAGGATCCCTTATATGCCAAGTGAAGATCACCTCTTGCCAAGTCTGTATGATGCAAAGTACAGAGACAGGGCTTTGAGGTGATCATTGTAGGACATTGTACTTACTCCCAGTAAATTTTGTAAGGAGCCTTTGTGGACTTTCAAGTTTCTGCAACTGTCTGGTCAGGTAAATATGCAAGGGGCATTATACTCTATGATGAATCTGATGAGGGCAGAGTACAGTGGTATGATGACCTCTCTGGATCTAGAGGCCATGCCCTTGCTTATAAGCTGAGCATCATAAAAAGATTTTCTTACTACCTTTGACACATGTTGATTTAAAGCTAGGTTACCATCTACAGAAGTTCCCAGACTCCTGACTAGTGAGTCAACTCATTCTGACAGCATGTCTGTACAAGACCTTCCTGAAGGGGGTTCTCATCTTGGGGGAATTCAACAACTACTCCCAGTTGAAATTTGTGAAAATGGTTACCCAGATGCCCCCGACATTGGCTTTGACATCAGAGAAGTAGATGCCAAAGAGGACTGGGCCCAGCACAGTGTCCTAGGGGATTCCACTGGTGACCAGCCTCTTTGTGGAGGTGGCCTCACTGATTCTAACCTTCTGGGTCCCATCAGTGAGCCATCTAGCTATCCAGTGTGTTATAAAGGGGTTTATACTTAGTTCTGTAAGTTGGGTATTGAATCAAATGCTTTAACACATCTAGGTAGGCAGTATGCACCTGTTTTCGCCTCATCCATTGCCCTAGTGTCTTTTTCACAGAAGTCCACCAGATTAAATAAGAATGATCTTCCTTTGACAAAGCCAAACTGGGATGGATCAAATGTGTGGCTGTCTTCTATGTCCTTGTTGATAGTTTCCATGACTTTGCAAATAAGACTAGTCAAACTTATGGGTCTGCAGTTTCCAGGATCCGTTGGAGGTTCTCCCTTATGAAGGGGGGAAATGACATGAGTCCTAGGATTCACGTGGCACAAAGCCAGTTTTTAAGACTATACGGAAATAATGACTACAGGGGTCCTGGCAAGTCATATTTTATACACTATTCAGGAGGCATCCTAGAATGTTAACTGGGCCCACAGAGGCAGTGTTCTTAGTTTTAGTGAGTGCAGCTATTACACGCCCCATAGAGGTACCTGAAGGGATTATGCTTGAGGGTATGTTTAGGGGTGGAGGGGAACCTAGAAATTAATTTGTCCACCAACAGATTTCCTATTAAAAAAAAAAAAAAAAAAAAAAGGTCACCAGGCTTGGTGAATGGGGCACTATTAACCACCAGTTCAACACACGGTTGTGTGCTGCAGCTGAGGTTTCCAAACAGCTGCAGAATGCATTATGGTCGTATTCTGCCTTGGAGGCAGACAATATCAAAGTTAGCTTTGCTTGCCCTATTAGTGTCATACTTACTTTGATGAGAAAGTTTCCATCTTTACAGGAATTGCCCTTCCTGATATTTTGTCAATTTTTTCCCTTCTTGTTGTATATACTGTTAAAATTTGGGATGACACCAGGAGGGGGGGGTGCTTCTGGCGCTAGTCCTGGGCTTACTTCTGATAGATACAGCAGCCTCTGTGAACCCACTGACATGGTTCTACAGAGTTGATGAGAGCAATGCAGCATAAGCTGCGGTGTTCTAAGAGTTTGGAGGGGCACTGAATTTTGACAAATCACTTAATAAAAAGGTAATTTCCTTTGAAAAGTTCCTGTTACAAGTTAAATAATAGAGTTTGATTTCAAAGGAGACAGCTTTATGGTCTGACCTTACCAGGGAGTTGAGAGTTCTCCATATCTGTTAGCATGAGATCCAGTATGTTGGAGCCTCTAGTGGGCACACTCACCATTTGGGCATTTGTATTTAGGAAGTCTAAGCATCTATGCACCTATAGATTTGAGGCAGTGTAGGATTCCCAGTCTACAGAGGGGTAATTTAATTCTCCTAGGAGTAGGGTGAATGATAAGTGTCCTCCATTACGAACAAGTATGCACTGTGAGCTTCTGGGATATGGAGGGTGACCTATAGCTGGCTACTGCATGGTATGGAATTTTGTCTATATTACCTTCATGTGGAGGAACTCCAACACCTCACCCTGTCTGGTCACTTGCGTATATTGAAACGCCTCCTTTACTCCTTGTCTGTGTAGCTACAGTGTGAAAGGAACTGAAACCTTGCACTGCCAGGGTACTCTCTGCCACTTTAAAATAGGTCTTGGTAACTGCATAGATTTGTATATTTCAGTATAAGGAGGGCTTGGGGAGTATAGTATAGTTTTTTATTTAGCCTCCAGCCACCGAGTAGCAATAACCTGAGGTTCAGATCAGTTAATTTTGCGATGGTCAGTAGGTTTGTCAATTTGGCGTTGCCTTAAAAAGCACTTTGGGGGTGGATAAAGTTTTAGCAAACATTCAAAAGTCTAGAGAGGAGAGGTCTCACCATGCCCCCCCCCCCCCGACACACTAGATCCCCTCGGAATGACATCAGAAAGGGAGCCAAGTGCTGAATCAATCATTTTTTTCTCATATTAAGGCATCATTCTCTGAGATGCAATATGACTTCTCCCTCTCTCTCTTCATATAGACCAAGAAGGTATGAAGAACATCTCAGGTCATTTACACCTACATGGAGTATGACGGAATCAAACTAGTACCTGTGGTACAATGACTCGAGTGTGTGTGCGCATGATTTGGCAGATTTTAGCTCCAGATAAGCAATTAATAGTTATCTTCTCCTTTTTCAATCTTGTTAGATGGGGCATCAGTACATCTTAAAATGGAGTCACCTATAACAAGAGTCCAGGGAATTGGGCTTGCTTGCCTTCAGGGCTTAGTGATCCACTGAGAGAGTGTCAGTATGTGTGCTTTTTTTCTGAGTGCCTTTGGGTTTGCTGAGGTATAGCTTTGTCAATGTGTGATCTATGTGATCTTTGACATTTAGGAAGACTGCTTTTAGGTGCCTCAGAATATGTTAGTCTATCAGTGTGCTGTGTAATATGCAAGGCAAGTGTTGTGCTAGAGGTTTAAACAACCCAATGTGCACTTATGAGAGTTTAGCCTCCAGTGTCAAGTAATTACACTTCTCACATACAGTGTCTGATTCTTTAAAAGGATTAAGTGTTTGTCAGTAAATGTTGCTCAAAACGAGGTACAGTTGAGACAGATGTTGGCGACTAATTAAAATGAAATAAAATGCTCATTAATGGGGGAACCAATCAGGAGGATATCTGCTGGGCCAACTTGAGCGTTTATGTCTTCTTTAAGAAGTTGCAGTGTTGGCAGGCCATTCCCCATGGCTTCCCCAAACTTGGGTTCATTGGAGGAGGCAAAAGATGTAGGGGAAAATCAGAATTTCCATCATTGAGGATATAAATTGATGGAGATTCAGTGAGTGAATTACTGTGCTTCCTCTACTGCAAGTGGCCTAAGAAGTCTAAAAATAGGAATCTAAAGACTAGGACCATCTTTGCTTGGCTAAAACTGGGACAGGAGATTGCAAAAGAGTAGTTATGTTAAGTTGAACTTACCACAACAGTAGAGGTTTGAATGACCACTGCTGCAACAGCCTTTGCTGTATGGGTTCTATCATGTCAAGGATATAACTGGTCAATTTCCAAAGCTTTAGGGTGTCTTCCACATGCTCAAATACTCAGGCAGCTCAAGTCCTTCAACATTTACATGCTAGTAGAGAGAAGGAGGCTGAGCTCTGTAGGACAAAGATAGGAACATATACACACGAAAGAAAAAAAGAGTCCACACCGTGACAAATAAAAAAGGGGGGGTGGAGTGAGAAATGAGGGAGTGGCTGCTGCAGCAACAATCACTTTGAACATCATTACATAGCAGGACTTTAGTTCTCAGCATACTGAAACTAATGTGCTCACCACTTCATTATACACAGCAAGCATTTCCCCTAACTGAGTTGATTGCCTGGCATTTCTCATCCTCCTCTCCCATCAACATTCCGTCTCAAGCCTCTATACACCCAGTGCCTGCAGTACATGCCCTAACAAAATACCAATTTTTTGCCAAATACTCAGCTTCTGAAAATAGAATCCGTAAGCATTTCTAGCCTAGTGGTGTACACACTACTTGAATGCTATAGTTTAGGTTCCTCTCCTCCCATAGCCCTAAACAGATTTTTCTCTTAGTGGTCTCAGTAAATAGAATACAAAATTACTAGTAGATGCTAAACAAACTTTATTATACTCAGTTGTAAGTGAACATGAAGGTTTTGTTACTATTTAAATGGCTCTGACCTGGTGTATGGTAGTGTAGCCAATTGGGTTTTTGTTAATGCTGCTTGGTCTGCCTTGTGGTTCAACCTGCTCTGTTAGGGCTCACTCTGCTCCTCAACCCTACCTTTAATTCCAACACACCCGCACTACTCCTAAAATTATACTTCCTAGCCACACTCACACCTACAAATACACCAATCACTTCACTTGCATCATCTCTCCTCCTAACCTCTCCTACTCTGCCGCCAGCTTCCTAACACCACCCTCTTACAATCCCTACACAGTCTAGGTTCTACCCATTCTAATACCAGATTTCCTAAAGTCCCACTTTCTCTCACACAGTGCCCTGAAGTTACCACTGCTACTATACTCCAACTTGCACCTTTCTCCTACAATATCTATATCATCATTACTGCTTTGTCCCCATTAAATCACACATTCATTATTCAAATCTTCCTACTTCTCTGTACTGGTTCCGCTCACAACTCTTAACCTGATTTCCATTCCCTCTAAACCTACAACAGTTACACCATTTCTTGCACTCCACTCAAACAATTTCTCCAATATATCTTCAGACCTCTTTCTATTCACCCAGACTCCCCAAACTTAAAATTCCATCTATAAAACTCCATACACTCGTCAATAGCATACACCTTAGCAGACCCAAAAAATACCAACAACCACCAGTTTACACACCAAGACTTAGTGGTGATATCCAACCCAATCCGGGTCCCACTTTAGCTGATGTGTCATATCAACCCAACTCCCTTAAATCCCTACATTTAGTCACACTAAGCTTCCAAAGTATTCAAAACACAATCATAGACTTCCACACTTGGACATCCCATACCAGACCAGATATTGTTGGATTGAGCCAGGTTTCTGTGGCAGCAAACATTCAGAATTTCTTCCACCTGGTTTCAACACTATAAGGCTAGATAGGCAGCACAAGAAAGGAGGAGGTATTGCACTCCTGTTCCCAAAGTCCTACTACACAACCTCTTTCTCAAACCACTGTACTACTACTCACACCATCACTCATGTCTCACCCTCACTCAGCTCCCCTCCCACCAGCTCAATAACCATCCCTATGCACCCCCCACATATTCTACCAACTATATTACTCAAACATAAAGCATTCCGACAATTTAACATAGTAACCCTCCCACCATACCTATTACCCACAGAGCACAAAATTTCCCTTATAAACAAACACATTCAAAAACTGAGAAAACTAATAACCTCATGCATATCAAAACTAGCCCTAAGTGGAGACATCCACCCCAACCCTGGCCCTACCATCTCCAACCCCAGTCCTCATAATCAGACTAGAAACCACAACTTCTCCCATATTACAGCCAATAGAAAGCCAACTGACTTCCTTCTACTAAGCCTAAATATTAGAAGTATATCCAACAAAGTCCATGAACTCCATGCCACCATAGACTTTACTCCCCAGATATAGTCATCCTGACAGAAACCTGGCTAAAAACCTCACTTTACCAGTGAGCAAATACTCCCTACCGGTTACAGCATACTAAGAGTAGACCGGCTAAACAAGAACGGAGGCGGTGTAGCTATAATATTTAAACAGCATCTAAACATCCAGATCTTAAATAGGCAATGAAGAAATAATACATACCAACCTCAAAATAAACCAAACCATCAACATAACTGGATGCTACTTCCCACCTGGCCAAAACATCCCTCCACTAGAAAACCTCCTCAGCTGGTCTACCCACCATCTCCCCCAAGAAACTATCATTTTAGGTGATTTCAATATTGACTGGCAATCCTGTTCTGGCAACCATCCAACCCATCATGTAAACCTTCATGGCTTCACCAAACTAGTCCAGTCACCAACCAGGATAAATAAAAACTCCAGCAAGCACACTACCCTGGATTGGATACTAGTCAGTAAGAGCCCCCAATCATATATAAATTGGCTGCTTATCAGATAGCCTCAGTGATCACTCCCCAACACTCCTACTGAAAAAATACCTATACCAAGCTAAACCTATCTACCATCAAATATGTAAAAAACTAAACTTTAACCCACTCACATTCATCTCAGCCCTCAAAGACTGTAACTGGCATCCTCTAAAGTACCTCAGTCTTGATGACGCAGTTGAATTTTAATACTACCTTCCTGGGCATCCTTAATCACCATGCCCCCATAAGATTTTCCGGAACCAAAAGCACAACCCTCCCCCATGGCTACAGAAAACCACTAAGTCAGAAATGAAAACAGGATAAAGCCTGGGAGCACTGGCGCAAAACCAAAACCCCCTCAACTAGACAGAAATTCCTTGAACTACGCAATAGAGTCAAAAAGCTAATAAAACAGGACAAATTCCAATACTACCAGTCTGCCCTAGACTCCTCACAACACAGCCAAAAACAATTCTGGTCCCCCATAAACTCCATCCTCCACACAGGTAAAGTCAGTACCCCTCCTCCTAACATCCCTCACTCCTCAGAAAATATTGCTACCTCATTCAACACACACTTCACACAAACCATACTATCACTAGCTAAACACCACAACCCCCCTCCCCTCCAACCCACACCTTCAACTAGTATAATCTCCCCACTGCCTTCTCTTTTTCTTCTGTACCTACCTCCAACATAAAAAAAAACTCAACTAAAAACTTAAACCCACCAAATTAACAGCAGACAACCTCCCAAGTGAATACCTACAAATCGCAGCTGATGCTCTGGCCTACCCAGTATCAATCTTGATTAACCGATCTCTGTCAGAAAGTTACGTTCCCACACTGTGGAAAGTATCACATGTAATTCCCCTCCACAAAGGCGGACCCTCCACAGAACTAACCAATTACCACCCCATAGCTATTCTCTCTCCACTCTCCAAAATACTAGAGATGCATACACTCTCAGGTCTCAGACTACCTCCTTACTAACAACCTCCTTTCCAGTACTCAGCATGGTTTCCGACCAAACCATAGCACCACCACTGCCTTACTCTCCTTTACTAACACTATCCTTCAGCATAAAAACAACGGCTATCTCTCCTCCGCTACTTTCCTAGACCTAGCTAAAGCATCTGACATGGTCCCACACACACACAACTTCTCTGTCCTCAATAACCTATCCTTCTCTCAAATCTGTCACCAACTGGTTTCGGAGTCATCTGTCTGACCGCCAACAATCTGTTGTACGGCAGAATGACACATCTCCCCAACTACCTGTCTCCATAGGGGTTCCGCAAGGATCCATCTATGGACCCCTACTCTTCTCTGTTTACACCAATAATCTAGCCTCTGCCACCAAACATTGCACACTCATACAATACGCAGATGACTCGACCATCATCTGCTCAGCCCAGTCCCTACCCAAACTGCAACAAGTCACACAGGAAGCCTTTTCCTCTGTTGAAACTTGGTTATCCGATGCCCAATTAATACTCAACCCAAACAAAACTAAACTACTCCTCTTCCAACCCACCAAACATACTCAAAACAACTCTCACTTTAACATCACAGCAAAAGACAACACTATATACCCAATTGAACACACCAAATTGCTAGGAGTGGAAATAGACAAAAAACTAAAATTTGACATACACATATCCATGACCATAAAAAAAAGTCCACAAAAGACTAGGAGCGTTCTATAGAAATAAGCAATTTCTCACCAAAGCAACAAAGATTTCAATAGCAAATTCCCACCTTATCTCCACCCTACTTTATGCCTCTCCAATATATACCAACCTAAGGCAATGCGATCTAAACAAGCTAGAGACCTGTTACAACAAAATCGTCAAATTCTCCACAGGGTCATCCTACCGTACTCACCACTGTCTCTCACTTGCTGAACTGGGCTGGCTTGATCTCCCTCACCTCCTTCAGTGGTATCAACTCTCACTCACCCACAAACTAGTAAACCATCCACTAAATGTCCCATCCCTCCAGAATCTACTCCAACCCTATCGCACCACCAGACCGCTAAGATCCAGCAACAAAAATCACTTGCAGATCACCAAACCCAATAACTCTGCTGGTGAAGCACTATTCTCTTGCACCATAGCCAAATTATGGTACTCCCTTCCACCCACAATTACCTCCGTACCATCATGCACCCACTTCAAAACTTTACTAAAAGCGCACCTAAAAACATGCTGGCTACACCCTTGCAACTCCCACTCTAATATCACCAACCCCATCCAACCACTACCTTTCTTTCCACTCCACTAACTACCTTGATTACAGCAAGCTCAGATGCTCATAAGCCTAGTACTTATTATACAGCAGGAACTTCTCATTGTAACATTTGTTAATGTCGGTTATGTACTTCACAGATAAAGATTCTAGTTGTCTACTGATGTAATATGTTCTTTATCTGTAAATATGTTGTAAGTAATTGCTATGTTAAATTGTTAAATCGCTATGTAATCCAATGTAACTACTGTCCGTTTATTTGAACTGTGGCGCTTTTCTCCCTGGGCCTCCGCTGAAAATGGACCTACGTCCAGTCGGACACTCCCGGTCAACAAATGTAAATAAAACCACCATTCCCAAATTCTCATCTCATCCCATTCCTAAAAATAAATAAAACTAAAACACTATGCATTGTAGTTCTTTATATTTCCCCAGGCAATCCATTCTGGAAGATATCCTGGCTTGTACCTCCAGCACAAAATCAATAATGAAGCCATTATACTGAGAGATGTTAATATTAACTTGTCATACCTCAGAAGGTACTCTCCCAAATGCTCTACGTAATCATCTCCCTGCTTAAGTGCTTAGAACATCCTCTTCCCTTCAAAATGAACATCACTACAAACAAATATGGAATTTGTCTAACTCTGATTCTCAAACATTCATCAACTTATTGAAACAGTTGGACTGGAATATCCTGAAAACCACTGGCCTATAGGACGCAGTTTACTTTAAAAAACACTACATTTCTAGACATTCTTAAGAAACTTGCATCCCTGGACTAAAAGAATTAAATCCAACTATACCCCATGGTTAACCAAATCAACAAAACAATTAATGCAAAACACAGAAAAATCTGGAAACAATGCAAAACAAAAACAGGTAGCCAAAGACAGACTTACCACCTAAAATTTCAATCCAATAATATGAATAACCCTCAAAAATTCTGTGACTACCACTTTGCTTCTAAACTCCAGCACAAAATACACTACTACTCCACTTCCTAATAAAAGGAACCCAGATATAGCCACTCTTTTATACCCACTTCAACACCATATCAAACATCACAACCAACTTGCCCCCAACTTCACGCTGACTCAGTCTACAGTACTACTGCACCACCTTCTAAATCCCATCTCACCATCCTATCTCAATTCTATGGATGCTTCCACCAAACATCTTTTACTCTAAGACCCATTCCTACTTCTACCGTAAAAAAAAAAAAGACTACTCTCCAAACTAAAACCTGACTCTAGCGCAGCATACGATCTACCTTCAGAATATCTAAAACTTGCTGCAGAAGTTACTGCTTACCCTATTAGCATACTTATAAACAAATCTATTCTAGAATACTAATGTCCCAAAAACCTGGAATGCAACTTTTATCCCATCCCTTCACAAAGGCAGCGACCCTACAGATCTCTCCAATTACCATCCTATTGCTATTCTCCCATTTCCAGATATCTTGAGAAATGTATACAAGTTCAACTTCTTGACCATCTCACTCAAATTCCATCAACCACACAGCATGGCTTTAGATCACGTCAAAGCATTATGACCACTTTGACTTCTTTCATGGATACAACAAAGCTAGACACTGTAGTAAATCAGTCTCTTCGCTATTTCTAAACCTTTCAAAAGCATTGATACAGTGTCTCATCCACTTCTAAATCAGACTCTCCTCTGCTTCGCTCAACTGGTTCACAAGCTATCATAACAGACAAGCAGTTAGATGGAACTCCTCCCTCTTATCTCCAAAACCCTACAGGTATTCCCCATGGCTCAATACTAGCACCTCTCTTATTTAGCATATTTATCAATAATCTACACTCAATCTTGTCTCCAATATTCAATATCCAGACAATTCAACTACTATTTGTTCAGCCAACTCCATACCCCACCTCCAACATATTTCTTAACTTGCCTTCACTTCCACAGACAATGGCTTATCAAAAATCACCCATTACTCTACCCAAACAAAGCCAAGCAAATTATATTCACCCAAAGGGGAGAACTGTAAACAAAAATCAATTTACTATACTCTCAGAGCAAAACAGCAATTGTAGTATCCCACACTAAATTGCTAGGGGTAACAATAACTGAACACCTAAAATTTGACGTACATATTCAGCACATCAAAAGAATTCACCAAAAACTTGGCATTCTGTATAGGCATAAACACCTTCCAAGCTCTTCCAGTAAAAACCCTTGCCGTCACATATTTACTACACTCCCTAGAGCTCCATTACTTACCGATTTACCATCTACCCTACAGTCAAAACTTGAAATACATGTTACAACAAAGTTGCTAGGTTTGCCACCAATGCCTCATATTCCACCCACCATTGTACAACTGGCTCAGCCTACCACATTATCTTTCCTACATACAATTAACAACTGCTCACAAATTAGTAAACAAACCTTCTGAATGTCCAGCCCTTCCTCACTATTCAGTAACTACCTACCCAAAAGGACCCTTGTATCTGAAAATCATCATCATCTACAGGTACATAACCCAACCTACCTGCAGGCCAACTTCTATACTGTTACTCAGTAGCCAAAAACTGGCATTCTCCATCACTTGGATCCAACCTAAACCTCACAGCTTTTAAAACTTTCTTACATACTTCTCCTCCATATGGAGCTACAATTGTACCTTCTCGCCAACTTTTAAGTCCTGACCACTTCCACCTCTATAGCTTCCGTCACATTCTTACACTTCACACATGTTTTTTCCCCCTCTCTAGGTAACATGCCTATAACATTTCTTGCATCCGCCCTACCGCCTTATTCTAAACCATCACCATTTCATTCTGTAATATTAGCTAGTAATAACTGTACAACGTGACATATTCCATGTTGTCTTCTATATCTACTTTCCTACAACTGTTAATTAAATTGCCAGACACTAAATATATGTGTGAATTTCACCAAAATGTCTAGCAATCATCTTTGCCTAATACTCACAGGAGTTAATTGGCTTGTTATTGTAGTTAATGTGCATAATTTAAACTAATTGTTCATGCTTGTTATGTTATATTTACTTGCAATCTGTGGAGCTTTTCTTCCTGGGCCTCCACTAAAAATGGGCTCTTAACAGCCCAGTAGACCATCAGGTAAACAAATGCCAATAAATAAAACATCTTTGTTATGGTAAGTTTACTTTAACAGCTGTATGTTCATCATATGTACCACTGCTGCAGCAGCCTTAGCTATATACTTAGGTTACTCTAGCCAACAAAAATTTGGGAGGTAGAATGAGCAGAGTCCAGCAGACCCTAGAGAACTGCCCTAGCACAGCTTGATCTATACCTAGAGAAGGAATCAAGCTTACATTGTTTTGTAAAAGTATGTACTGAGGAGCAAGTAGCAGCTTCAAGAATAATTACAGAAACCAACCTTTTCCAAAATAGCCAAGGCCCTGATAGAGTGGGCCATAACTCTGCCTGGAAAAATTCTGTTATGCCAAGTATAACAAAATGTAACAATCTTAGACAACCACTTGGAAGTAGTTCATTTTGACAAAGGTTGTCCATTCTTACCTTCACAAGAAACAGACAACTGATCCTAAGATCTGAAGACTTAGTTCTGTCAAGAAAGCAGCGGAGTAATCTGTAGACATCCAAAGTATGGAGTATCTTTTCTCCCTCATTTTTAGGTTCAGGGAAGAAAACAGGGAGATGGATAGTTGGGCTTGAAGTAAACACCGTTATCACTTTAAGCATAAAAGGACTATTTCTCAAATAAACTCTGTCTCTATAGAAAATGAGACAGGGTTGACCCACCATAACAGCTTGCAACTCAGAGGAGAGCAATCAGTACATTTGTTTTCCATGTTAAGAACCTAAAGTCAGCCAGGATTAGCTGCAAGCGTTAGCTTCTCCAAACACAAAATTAAGATCCCAAGGAGGAGGCATCAGTTTTCTTGGAGGCCTCTTATGCAAAACGTTAAAAAAAATTTTGACATAACACTGCATTGAAACAGGAGGCTCCATGGGCAGACACGCTGAAACAGCTGATAACACAATCTCACTATTGAGGTTCATTTATTATTGAGATTATGTTATTAGTACCAACTAGAAAATCTTTTCCATTTGTTAATATACGACTTTCTAGAAGGAGACCGTCTCCATTATTATGTGCTGCACAATCTCACTATTGAGGTTCATTTATTAGTGAGATTATGTTATTAGTACCAACTAGAAAATCTTTTCCATTTGTTAATATACGACTTTCTAGAAGGAGACCGTCTCCATTATTATGTGCTGCACATTCTCAGTAAACAGGCATCTACGAATCAACTGAAAAGAACTGATGTCTGGGTGTATCAAACAACCCTGTTCTTTTCTTGAATGAGTAAATCCAATCAATCAGTGAAAATGCTTGTGATAACTTCTCCTGGCCATTTCCCAAATAAGGAAGCACATCTGCCTGGGTCAGAAGAGAATCAATCTTGGGAGATTCCTTCTGAATCTTCAAAAAGTGCCCTGAATATTACTGAAAGGGTGAAAAAAGCATAAAGGATCAGTCATAAAAAAAAAAAAAACGCAAAAGCTTCTGTCTTCCACGCCTTCTTGCATAGAGTCCTAGAACAGAATCTTGCCAGTCGATTGCTCAAACAGGAGGCAAAAGAGGTCTGCCAGTGTAATTCCCAGAGATGGATCACATCTTAGACCTCTTGATCTAGTTTCCATTCGTGAATGTCTGGTGCTGCTCAGCTTATCTGCCACACAATTTTGTTCCGACAGAATGTAGGATGCCTGCAGAAACAGAGTATGCTGTGAAACTATATCGCAAGTGAACACTGATAGTCTGCAAAGGCGGCACAGGAGTATCCAGGACTAACAGGAAAGCTATTAAAATGCAAGTAGGAGTTGCTAAAAGTGAATTTTCTATACAGCTTAGAAAAGAGTACTGTGACTTGTTTTACAGTATACACTACTTCTCTAGATGCATTTATTGTTCAAAAATGGGAATCACCTAGTGCAGCTTTAAGGGACTACCTCCCCTGCATATAAAAAGGTCTGTCTTCATCAACAGGAAAATGAACAGGGACTGGTCACATTAGTCATGTATATGAACCTTTTATAAGCAGGCACCGTAAACCTTTTTTGTTATACAAGACAAAATTAGTCTTTAATATTACATGTCAGGACATAACTAGCCCTGTGAAAGTGGACTCAGCCTCTCACATTACATGTGAAAGACTGGAAAAAGTTTTACAGTAAAGTTTTCGTACTTGGCTCCAATCAATATGATCCTTACCAATGCAGACCCAGCCTCTCATTTTACACGTGTTACAAAACAGTAAAGTCTGGTGACAGCCTCGTAAAAGGCGACATTTTCAATGTTCAAAATGTAAACCACTCTATTAAATGGACATGTTGAAGCTCAGGCAAAATGTGTTTTCTTAAATATAGTTCTAGAATTGTAGCTCATAATGTGTTGTCATGTTTTATTAGTTAGAAATTAAAAATAAAAATAAAACCATTTAACTAAGAAAGAGGTTCGGTCTTTCAGGAATATTCAAAGAAGGGACTAACCACTAAGCTTTGGGATTGGCTCCTTGTTTTTCCATCTGCCAGATTTTCCTCCAATTCAGCTCCCATAGACCCCCACCACTGTCTGTAACTGCTTTTAAATAACTGACCTGTTGAATGTAATATATCAGAACAAGAACACTCGTCCATCTAGCTACTTAACTGAGTGAACTACTGGAAACTTCAGCAAGGTGTCTTTATTCCTCCAACAGAGAGAGTTATTAGAGAGTCTCCTAGACCTGCTAAATAAAGTGATTTTATCATGACTTATCTTGGGTCTGTATTACATAATGGAACGCTTAGAGAAGCGAACGATGACTTATCGACCCCATGTAAGCGAAAGCTTACAAACTAACACCTAGAACATGCGATTTTTTTTCCAAGGGGGGGGGATCGTTGTTCAACAAAAAAAATAAATAAATAAAAACCACAAAAAGTGGGTGGCTTCACCCCCCCCACACCCCATACTTAAATATACCAATTCAAGATCGCCCTACAGTGACGAAAACAGCAAAGTAACAGACGCGGCCAAGCGATTTCTTTCCCAGGGAAAGAATTCACTTATATGCCGCTTCGTCATTTTGCCTTTTCAAGTTCAACCAAGACGCATTTGAAAGAACGCATCTTCGGTAATCTAATGGAAACGCATTATCTTTTATACTCAGTCTCATAAAATGAATATGTCATCCAATATTTTAAGGTATTTAAAATATTCAGAAGTAAAAACATAGGTTTTCCCACGCTAATAAAATCAAGTTAGCATATACAGGAGCGCACATGGCACCCATACCAATTTTTTAATTTGCTTTAAAATCTCCCTCTCAAACAAGCAAAAAATAATAGAGTCAAGCATACAGGCCTATAATTCCCAGGGTAGGCTGATGGTCCCCCTTTGTGCAGAGGAATTAGTGCTGCTCTCCTGCATTCTGCTGGAACATGGCCAGTTCTCAGGCTGTGGTTAAACAGGGATCCAACTGGGTCTGCTAAGGCAAGTGTTGACTTGTTTAAAAGACAACCTGGGATGTTGCTCAAACTGAAGGTGGTTCTGATAAAGTCCCTTCAGAAGGAAAGCGAAAGAGTGGCTATGCTACAATTTTTTTTAGTTATTTTCCTTCACTTTTTTTTTTTTTTTTTTTTTAAAGTTAACCTGGGATATTGTCTGGTCCAACTAATGACAAGTTTTTGGCTTTAGAGAGCATTGAGATGACCTGCTTTCTTGAGATAATAGGCTGAGGAATGGTGGCAGATATACCTTGGGGGATGACTGGAGGGGACAGAGGGATGAAGTTTTCTCCAAAATCTGTTAGCTAGCAGGTTGGCTATCACCTCCAGTTGAGTATGGGTAGTGCCATCCATAACTAGTTCAGCGCATAGCTGGGTATTTCTCTTTAAATTCTGGACAGAGTTGCAGAACGCCATGTGATGATCCTTACCTGGGGAGGCTATTTTTGCTTTGTAATTAACTTTGGAAGACTTGACAAGTTCTCTAATTTGTTTAAGCTAGAGAGGGATTTCTTCCTCTGATGAGCCAGTTTACTCTTGTTCTTGGACATTAGTTTCATTCTCTTGTGGCATAGCCTGCTCATACTAGGGATCCACCAGAGTAGCTCTTTTTTTTTTTTGGCCCATGGTGGTGCAGTGGTAAGCACTGTCGCCTCACAGCAAGAGGTTCTCTGGTTCGATCCTCAGCTGGGGTGCATTCTGTGCGGAGTCTGCATGTCCTCCCTGTGGTTGCATGGGTTTCCTCCGGGTGCTCCGGTTTCCTCCCACATCCCAAAGACATGTGTTAAGTGGATTGGAAACTCCAAATTGGCCCTAGGTGTGTGTGTTTTTTTGTGTGCCTTCCATGGAAAGTTGGAAAAGCTGAAAGAAGAAGTAGAAGTTTTTTTTTACAAGACCCGTTGTGGTTGTTGTAAGTGGTTTCCTTTTGGAAGGTCTCTGATCTTTTGGCAAGTTACTAGAAAGTACCTCCGCATATGTGGGTTAACATGTCATATACTCATTTAGTGTGGAACGTGTGTGCACAAACAATATATGCTTGGCATTCAATTTCTCCATACGAGAGAGTCCTACCTTTAATTTCATAGGGTAATTACATCTCTTGCATAAAGCATTTTTTGTTTCACGGCTACATTGACTGAGGGTGCCCATGCCCATCAGACTAGCCAGAGAGATTATGGGAAAGTGCCCAACCATGATAGCAGGCTCTTAATGTATGTTTTATTAGGAAAGGGAATCTGTTAATTTGACAGACCTATACAGGTAGCGGCAAGACTACAAGAGGGAACTATATACTTTGTGTAGACTAAGGTTGATGCACAACAGAGTTGCTCCTAGCATAGAAAAGCTTGTAAGGGTTTCACCAACAGTTGTGTAGGGGAAAAAAACGAGCTTCTATGCTTGTGCGTCTATAACCGTAAGTTCATGCAATACAAATCCAATTTCAACCTTCCTGTACGGTATCTAAATTTTAGAACAAATACAGCAATGATCTCAACACTTCTGGGTTGCCCATTTTCATTGTTGCTCAACTTCACTCCCATTTATCACCATTCTTCAATTTTCTGTATAATCCTGTAGGACTGTTTTTCATAAGACAGTTCAACTTAAAAGTTCCACCAACAGACCTCCGCGGACTCTGGGATTTATAAGTTGAGAGCTATATCAAGGGGACTTTCTTCACCAACAAACAGAAAAACAACAACAGCCAGTTAGGCTGTGCTTTCAAATAAATAGTCTATTACGTTGCATTAAAATAACAAACTTTAAAAAAATGGTCCATTACGATCTGTTTACTACCCCAGTAAACAAACTGAATAACTACTTTGCTCATTGAGTATGTAGACATGTCTGTTGACTCCAAAGCCAAGATCCGAGCTCAAAGAGCAGAAAATACATTAACGATCTTTTTAACCAACAATGGTATAGACGTAATAAGTACTTATACCGCAAAATGCAACTAAAGTAAGATTAAAACATGCAAATAAAACTGTCCACTTGTAGCAAATAAGATGCTAATGAAACCGGGCAATAACAATACCAAATAATCACAGCCGGTCTCTTTGCATGTGACACAAGCATACATAAATAAACCCCGCTAAAGAACTTCTTTAAGTCAAAAGACCTAAATAAATGATGAAAAGTAATTAACAGGCATTCTCATTTCAACACTTTGCTCCTTTTCAAAGCAAATACATTTGCATTCCCACAACAAAACCAGCACGAAGCACAAAACTGAGCATCACAACAAGCATACTAAAATAACAAGCAACAGCGGACTTCAAAACATAACAAACAAACATAAAATTTTCACTCACTTTTCCGGGTAATCTCCATTCTCTTAAACGATACGGTAAACGCCAGAACTACAAACCAAATTCTCAAATCCACCCTTTAACCTTTCTATACAAGTACTTCCGGGGAAACTATTACCATAAACATATAGGTATGGGGTGGAGATGAATATTATAGTGAACCTTTAGTAACTCGGAATGTGAGCTACAGCGAGTAAATAAAATGTTAACTGAGTGGTAGAGATAATGTAGGTGGAGCTAGTACGACATATGTTTCGAGGTTGGTTGAACTCTTGACAAGTAGTGTAGCCCTTGGTCTAGTGGTTCCTGGTATTATTTTGTATTACGAAAATAATGTTTTTAAATCTATTAGTTGTGTGTTTGAAGGTGAGTATTTGTAGTTATGACAAAACTGTAATAAGTTTTTTTAAAAAACATTTGGTGGTAGTGGCACTCTTTTTAGTGGCACTCGTTTTAATGTCCCTTTAAAACTAGGGCTTGTGTGATAGGTTGGCTAGACAGAGTGAGGTGAGGTAGTAGTGTTAAGATGACTGGGTTGTGATTCCCACACAGTTACAGTTAAGTCTCCTAACTGTTTACTTGTGTTATTTGTCCCCTTCTCTTCATTTGGATTTTAAAGTAATATTTGCTCCAATTCACGTTTTCTCTGCTTTAAGCATATAATTGGTTTGGCAACGAGTAATATGTAGTGCTTTACTTATAGTTTAATGGTTTTAAGGTTGGGAAAAGATCACGAGTTTCTTCCTGTGTCACTTTTTGAATCTACGAGTAGTAGTGTATATACCTGCGTTCAACTGGTTAAGTGAAGAAGTCGCATGAACTCTTAACGTTCCGGACTGTAAGTAAAACGGCTTTGAAGTGCAAAATGCACGACAGAATCCTATCTTTCAACTGACCAAATGTTTGTCCTATGTTTTTGGCTGTTCCTGTTGAAATGTGTGTTCTTTCTGGATTTTTATGGCAGATAAGTGAGGACTGAATTCACTAAGTGACAGGCGTTCACGTTTCAACCTTTATATCATTCAGAAAAGGCATAGTAAACACAGGGCTAGCAACTTTTTAAATTTATAAGAGGAATGTTTAAGATTTGCCCTTATTTTTGGGGCTTTGTCTAGATTTTTGTGCTAGAGGTTGAGAGGTATGAACCAAAATTGAAATTGGTCCCTGTATAGCGTATATTATGCCATCATAACTTTTCAGCCTCTTAACGCAAGAATTTTGCACTGTCAAAAATAGTTGTGCGTTAAGGCCCAAATGAAATATTAACAGTTTTAAAATTAATGTTGTTATTAGAAAGTTGGTAGAATAAATGATTTTGTATTAGCATGCATGTTTAGGAGGATATACTTTCTGAAGCGTCTGTCGTTATTTATTAACTTCAATCCTCAATGGTTTGCCAGAGAACCACAAATTTTATGAGGAACAGACTGTAAATATGATATGAGTCAAAGATTTGGGCTTCCTGCAGAAATCTGCACTGCTGAGAGGTGTATGTGTCATGTTCAGTTTCAATAATCGTGAATGGTGTATTAAGCTAGGGTATACTTAAGCTGGTAGAGGGACCGACAGCATTGTGATTTTTGTGGAGTGTTGTAATGAACTGCGTTTATTATTTAAATAACGTGTGTGTATAAAATATATAAATTGCGTTGATGGTGGATTGCAGGAGTATTTTGAAACTGCCCCTTACCTGAGGTTGGTTGTATGGTCGCATGAGTATTTCACTCTTAGTTAGATGGCATTAAAGGCTGAAATGTTATCAAAGGCGTAATCAGAGAATTGCTTTGACTGGCAAAGGATTTTATATGGCTTTTATACCTAGTATAAAGTGTGTGGGCGTTACTAGCCATTGCTCTTAACCTTTTAGACTTCAGAATTTAAGCAGACTAGTTTAAGTGCTCTAAGTTTGAATGGCACAGTGTATAAATGCAGGTCCCTATGGGTTGGGGACATAATGCTTAAATCTGCCCTGTGAGGGGGTGCTATCTGTAAAGTTGCTTTTTTTGTGGTACTGGCATATGTATGACTGCATAGCTGCACCAGAAGTGCATTGTTACCACATTGTGATATGTTTAAGTTTCACATACACACTTTGTGGTACAAAACTGTCAAGAGACCTCCCCAGCAGTAAGAGTAATAAACAGAATGCATTGTTCCTGATGTTTGCAGTTTCAGACAGTTTTACTTGCAATTTCGTGAGCCCTAGTAGGTCACTGTAGCAGAATGATGTAGCCTCTACTTATCCGTGTATCTCCGTACAACCTCATAATGTGCATGTTTATTGACTGTTTAACTTTACAGTACTGAAAAAGTAACAATTACAGGCTTGAAAATGGATTACTGTCATTATGAAAGTATAAAACGTTTAATTGATGTGTGCCAACTTTGTAATCAAACTTGTACGGAACAGTTTCTATCTAATGATTCATGTTTACTACATAGTCAAAATAATGCATTTTTAGGGGCATAAACATGAGTGTAGTACACAGACTAGCCAAACAAACAAGGACTGCATAGTTATTTGCCACTGTTCATACTTGCATACATAGACATCTGGATCAGCAGTGTCCCCCTCCCCCCAGAAAGTAAAATCCGTAGCTACAATGCTTCTTCATAGACATACATAGATTCCACATATAAAATGGCCACAAATGGAAGCATTAAGAATTATGCCAAGTGGTTATTATCCCAGTGTCT
>NC_056746.1:339294930-339367430 GCF_019279795.1 Protopterus annectens
ATACATGACTGTGATTACCCATTCAGTGCACTCCAGTTAACTGAATCACAATCTAACATACAATCTGGTTTTCTCTGGCTAAGCATAACAGCTGTGCCTAGGTCAAACTGGCAGCCCTTGATTCTTGAGTGTCACACTTGCCAGGTACAGGACCTTGGTCTCCAACCACACCTGATGGACCTATGGAAATGTGAGGGATAGATTCAGCAATACCAGATGTGGCATTGTTACAGGATAATGTGTGTATAATATATATGTATGTACTTTCCTTTATTTGACCTCTCAACTCAGATAGTAGCTAGAAACCACACATTTAAGTATATAGGTTTACCTGAGTCTCTTTCTCCAATAATGAAGATAAGGAGGCAGATTCCTTTCTTTCCCTCCCAGACGACCCCATATTTGTGGAGCCTTTGGATATAGTATGCCAAAGGGAAGGGAATAGCCCAACAAACCCATTATCCATTCCCACAGACATTGTAGGAGTCCTTCCAGTCATCCTGAACAATATTCTGTGGTAGTTCTTACAGGTGAAAAGTGTTCAAAGTAACCACTAATGCAACATAGGAAAATCCAAATACTATGGCTGCAACACCAATGAAACAAACTGGGCGCCTCTGTTGCCCCAAATATTGGAATTGCTGATTGTAGACTCTCAAACTTGTTCACCTGTTTCATTCCACCGGCAAAGCAGTTCAGGGATATGTACTGTTTTGTAAAGTAAGCTTATGTGCTGTGCAGCATTAAATACTATTCAAACATGATGCGGTTCCATATAGACCTGGTAGATGAAATGCATCAGTCCCTGGATCAGTAGCCAGATCAACCTTTAAAACGAAAATTGATGTCTGTCACATTCGGCAGGTCTGTCATCTGTTTAGCATCTCATCATGACAATGGCTTGTAACACTGCTGAAGGGTTGTTCCAAGCTGCTGGTTCCAGTATTGTCATGTACTAGCATGCGTGGCTCCAGCTAAGACTTTTTCCAAAGTAACTTTCATGAATGTGCTCTTTCAGGGTCCCACGTTGTGTTTTGTGTGTGTTTTAAAACTCACCTGGAGGTTATAGAAAGAGAGGGCAATCCTGTCACAACTGCCTGTGTTGGGAACTCCATAGTACCAGTTATGGTTAAGCTGTGGCCAGTAACAGGAAAATTATCTTGGAAGGAACCAAAACTACTGTGGCAATTTATGGAAAACTCTCACTTCTCAGAGGGAGCATGGGTGCAGCTAAAGAATCCTTGAGGTCTTGTATGGCTGTCCCCCTCTGGAGACAGTCTGTGTCACATGTCCCTCAACATTTCTACATGGCTGGCAGTTGCACAGTAGACGTGGACAAGAACGGTTATATCCAAAGGCTGTACAGTTCCCTCCCAGACCTCCCAAAACTCCAGTAATTACCCTTGCATGCTGTCCCACCCCTTCAGAAAATTGCAGCAAGAAAAGTGGCATTAAGTTTCCTAGCAAAACAAGCCATTCAAGGTCTTGCCAGCCCAGAAAATAGAAACTCTTGGCTGATTTTTTTAGACTTAAACATCCTTAACAGCTTTTTCCTGACAGAAACCATTAGGGTGGTTAGGGTGTAGTCAGTCTGTCCATGTTACCAGAAAGAAAGAGCACAAATGTGTGCCTTGGTCCTCCACATAAAAATAGCCAAGGAGTCCAGGTGGTGCCTTGCTGTCAATTCAGGGCACTCCCTTTTGGCAACTTGACAGCTCATGTGCTGGCCACCAGATCAACTACTTTATTTGCAGTGGACCAGAAGATGCAGAGAGCGCTACCTGGATAACTGTTTTCTTCCTTCTTGAGAATTTTAATGTGTGCTTGGGAGGCCTTGATAAGTCTGTTTCAGTTCTTATGATATTGAAGTGAGCCCTTGGAGGTCTCAGTTGGCAACATCTCAACTGCTCACCTAAAGTGTAGTCTGGACCCATTTGGGGCTCGTATGCCTTTAGGAAGGTATGCAGCTTCTGTGAAATCACATACTGATCAGACTTTAAACGTTTTTCTTAGCCAGTCTGTGCTGCAGAGCTTTAGGGCTGATGGGCAATCCCTATATTAACATTTGAAAATAATGTAGGATAGTGTTGTGGTGGATAGTGCAAGTAAAGTTAATTGTTACTGGGAAAGTTCACTGTATTAAAGATCCATTTTCAGTGGAGGCCCAGGGAGAAAAGCTCCAAAAGATGGTGTCAATTTAAACAAAGTTTGTAAAAACTTGAAACTGTTTATAAATATTTTTTACATAGACAACAGATTACAGCATTGAGGCAAAATACAGTTTATAACAAAACGATAAGTACGGATTCAGTCAAAATATCTACTCCACTTTTATAAATTGTACGGCATAGAAAGATAGTTGCTGTTCTGCATGGCATGGTTTGTGAGTCAACTGTGTGCGTGTGATGCTGGATCAAGTACATTTTAAGGAGGTTTGTTCAAAAGATTACAGGTACATGTATGGTTGTTGAGATACTGTTTTAATGCTGACTTAACAGTTTTTGTAGTGTCTAGTTGAGTGATTGAGGATGGCAAAGAATTCCAGAGTCTGGCTAGTGTATGGGAATAAAGGCGTTCACCAGTTCTCTTATTGGTTTGTTATGGTTAGTAGTAATTTATTAGAAGACCTTAATATTTCGGCCTGGAGTATGTGTGTGTGTACCATATCTTGTATAGAAGGGCAGTAGTGTGGGTTATATATTAGTTTGTGAGTAAGAGTGAGTTAGGTGTAATATAGGTAATGGGAGAATTCAAGCCAATTTAATGTTTTAATGGCTAGGCAGTGATGTGTGCACGTTGGCATATTGGTGGCAAATTTTGCTATTTTGTATTTGCAGGATTGTAATTTGGTTGAGTGATGTCTGTAGGTTGGCGAAAATGGGACTACCATAGAGGAGGGAAGGGAGAAGTAGACTGTTTGCAAGTTTTGTTTTGGTACATGTGTTTAGGAAGGTTTTCTGCCTATAGAACTTCCCTAGCTTGGTGTGTCTTTGACTGTGAGTATGTGGTTCTCCAGAGAATTTGTAATGTCTAGTAGTCCTCAAGAGAATTTGTAATGTCTAGTAGTCTTGCTCAATTTCAGTATTAAGTGAAAATCTTTCAAGTCAAGAGTTACGGGTTTAAAAGAGAATAGTAAAAAAAAAATTGGGGGGGTTGAGTAACGGTTGTGCATCTGGGCGGCCGCGGTGGTGCAGCAGTTAGAGTTGTCGCCTCACAACAAGAGGTTCTCCAGTTCGCTCCTCTGCTGGGGTGCCTTCTGTGTGGTGTCTGCATATCCTCCCTGTGGTGGCGTGGGCTTCTTCCGGGTGCTCCGGTTTCATCCCAAAGACATGCTGTAGGTGGATTGGACCCTCTAGATTGGGCCTAGGCGTGTGTGTGCGCGCCTTCTGTGGAAGGTTGGGTGCTGGGCTGGCAACTAGACACCATAACTCCACTGCCAATCTTGAGTGGACAGGTGATCTGCTGTGGCGACCCCTGACCGGGAAAAGCCGAAAGAAGTAACAGTTGTGTATCTGTTAGCCATGATTCTCTGGATGTAAATGCCTTTTGGGTTAAGATGTGGAGTTCTGAGAGATTGTTAGATGTGATTAAAGTCGAGTTGTTTGCATATTGGAAAGGGGTGCTTTGTTGGTATGCTTTATGGAGATTGTTAATGAATATATTAAAAAGCAGAGGCCCAAGAATAGAACCTTGGGAAACTCCTGTGTTTAGATTGTTTTTATTATGAAGGTAGTTTTGGAACCAAGTAACAGTATGTGGGGAGCAGTTTAGTGACTCTAGTATGTGGGGAGCAGTTTAGTGACTCAGGTTGTAAGAGTAGCTTATGGTGTGACACCGTATCAAAAGCTTTTGATAGGTCGAGCAGAGTAATAGTGGTTAGACCAGCATCTAGGGCTTTGTTTACAGTATTGGTATATAATAGTAAGGCTGTGGTAGTGTTGTGTGCTGGCCGAAAACTGTGTTGTGTAGGTGACATGAAATTGTCTCTAAGATGTTTAAGCAGTTGATAGTGTATGCACTTTTCTAGGATCTTTGACAGAGGAGAGAGAATAGAGAAGGTCATTGGTGTTGCCACCCTTATGCAGGGTAGTTGTAATGGAGTTTTTACAGAGTTGAGGGATGTATGACTCTGAACAATTTAATAAGAATGCTAACAGGGTAGTCTGTAGCATTGGCAGCGATATTTAGTTCTGCTGGAAGTTTGTCAGAAGAGGGGGGGAGGATGGCTTTAGCTTGTTTTAGTAGTTTGTGCACTAAGTGGTGGATACAAGTTTGTATAGTAAAAGGGGGAGGGGGTTTACTGCTATTAGAAGAAACATATAGTTGGGGGGGGGTTGTGGGGAGGCTGAACATGGGAGCAGTTATTCTTTTTATATAACTATTTGGATTTGTGTTGGCTTGTTGGGAGAACCCATTCACAAAGTGGTCACAACATTTGGACCCACTGACATAGCTTATAGATATACAGGGTCTGCAGGTGTCTTCTGCAGTTGTGATTTCACCTATCCAAAAGGGCAGTCCATTTCAGATTTAAACTCTAGTGAGTCACCATGGATAGCTGTGCTATAGGGTGTGTGTGTGTGTGTGGGGGGTGGCATTGTCAAGGGTAGACTGTCTAAGGCCTCTGGTTACACACACACACAACACTAAGAAAAACAGATGGGAGCCTCTGTCCCCGCATTGGACTTTCTAATAGACCCCCTTGCTTTATTGCATTTTTGTTGCAAAACAAAAAAAAAAAAGTTTTAGTCTTGCAGATCCTTGCAGTTAATTCCTCTGACAAATTCAGGGCTATGAACTGTTTTGTGAAGCAGTATGTGGCTTCCAAAGCTCTGACTACTTTGTTTGCACTGTCCACTGCAACACACTTTCTCTCTCTCTCTCTTTTTTTTTTTTTTTTATCATGTGGTAAAATGCAGTTGTGCATGCAGTCCTTGCCCTTGAGTGTCATAGCACATCCATTTGGACAACATGGCAGTAGCTTGCTGCATCAGCAGTTAGGGGAAAATTCATTACTTCCCTTCTATTGAGATTGAGAAGCAGGAGGTTTGGGAGTCTAATTTTTTTTTTTTTGTTTTGTTTTTTCTCATCCAGCTGCTTTTTGATAGCAAACCATATTACAAGAAAAAGCCATTCTGTAGTGGACAGACTGAGTTGTTATTTACTGATACTGCAGGAGTGTTTCACCCCCCCCCTTTGGTGACACCGAAGTTCTTCAGTTGCTGTGGGAATCTATAACGTATTGGATCCATTTCTTCCCAATCAATGCCAAGTGTAACAGCTTCTCTTTACCTGCTCCTGCTGGGGTTGCTGTCCTCTATGTATCCTTCTGTACTGCTCCCCCATTTCCTCTGATAATGCTCATTGAAGAAGCCAAAAATCTCAAGTCCAATGTAATTATCTTTTTGAACTTGTCAGATTTGGTTACCCTTGCTTTTGCTTCATCTCTTGGAGAAGCCTATTTGCATTTTGCTTTTCAGGACTTATACCCATGTCTTTTACAATCCCCATCTGGACCCTTGCATCCTACATCTAACCACACGAATCTCCAGATTCTCTAATTCATTTGATGGCCATCATTCTTGGCCTGTCCATCCATGATCATGCAGATTACCACGTCTTACCAGATACCTAACACTAGGAAGAAATACAAAAGCAAATTGAGCCATTTATTCATGTGGAATTCATCCAAATGTCTTGAGGTTTCACAGCTTATTACCTTCCGATGTCCTTCCTTGATCACTTTTGCAGTATTGCATACATATAGGATATCCTATCATTGTGATGCTGTATATCCAGTCAGCATACGAAAGTTTGGTCACCTTCCTCGCATCGTTCATGAGAGCACCAGGAAATGCATAAGGGATTTAAGGTTATGAAAATCCCCAGAACTTTCTTGCTGTCATTCTGAACAGTGAGACTTCGTTTTTCCTTTGGTCTGTCAGCCATACAAGCCTTGGCCAGTTTCCACTGCATTAGGGCATATATGTATCCCAGTTGGAAAGCTTTCCTTGTTGTTGTATTTTTTTAAGGAAAAGTTGTAGTTTTCATGCTAACAAGAATAGGTAAAATATAGCTTTGGAAAGCCGAATCCATTAAGACATAGCCCGTGTTTTGTCTTGGACCCAGTCACAATCAAAGGAAGTGTTCTATTTGTAAATCTTTTGCTCCCATAATCTTCAGAAGGTGTTCAGCTTCCAGAAAAATCTACTGAAAATGTGAGATTAATGGAACTTTAGTGGGGTAGGATAGCCTTTGAGTCTTCCCTGTCCAGCGGCCAAGAAAGAAGCCTTAGAAGATGAAACCAGAAGCTTCATTTCCACACCTAGACCTGGATGTCTCCTCTTTGACACTGACCACTCTGTATTGGTTGCTGCTTTTTCTGTTTTGGCCCCATTAGACACTGATAAGGGTCAGCATTTAAGCACAGATGGTATGGCTGAGAGAGTAATCATACTTGGCCTCTGAGGAACCTGAGGACATACCTCAAATTTTAGTCACAGGAACTTCCCGCTCTCCTGATAGAGGTATGTCAATGGTTTAATCTTCCCCAGTATGTTTTCTGGAGATGTCCCCAGGAAGCAGAATCTGCAAACCAAGCAGTCTTGCTCTTCAGCTCCTTCATCCAGCAATCCTGAAAAATGAGAGGTATAATTTTTCATCAGGGACTGTTCAAAGCTGTTATGTTTGTAAAGCCTCCTCTCTTTTTTTTTTTGCATTTCTTCCCCTTTTAAGAGGGCTAGGGTTCTTCTGAAGGAGAGAACTGGGGATAGTCCCTGGCTTATTTTTTACAAATTCCATCTTTTATAGGGTTTGAGTTGGAAGAAGATGCTTGGTCTCCAGACTCTCCCCTTGAACTTTCTTTTGGGGGTCACCATACTGAAAACGATACAGCTTTTTCAGCGGGAAGGGAAGCAACTGTCTGGTGTGCAAAGGATGCATCATGACCTGCTGTACATGGGGAATTCCTAAACATGGGACACCCTTTTTTTAAATTTACCTGGTTTGGAATTGGTATCACAGCAGCCTTATAAAACCTAAGTTTTTTATATAAAAATCCATCCTCTGATTCAGCAGCAAGTTCTTTAAAAATTGATATGGAGAGAGAAAGTATCATCTGTGCAAACTTGCAGTGATGCATGGAAGATGGCTATTCAGCAGAACTTATTCCTTCAGGCAGTTTTCACTCCTTCACATGGAATAAAGTGACTGATTACTGAGCAGATCCAAGGCAAACCCTTCTTGAATGGATGTCAGACAGTTGGGTCCTGTTGCAGGTACTCCATCAGTATGGCATTCCCCAAAAAGCTCTCTCCTTGCTTGTACCATGAACAAGCAGCTTGGATTGTTTTGCTCTGGAGTTGATGCCCAGAGGCCTGAAGAGTAGACACTATCAGTGTCATAGAAAGGAATGTTTCTGTAAGCTTTTACTCCCTTCCCCCTGATTCTGAAGGTACTAGTCAAAAATCAAGGACAACTCAAAAATGCTGTTGGTGACCCCCTTTTGGTCCAGACAACACTGGTTCTTCCTTAAAGTAAACCTTGCTTCTCCCTTTTTTTTCTGGTTGCCATGGATAATCCCCACAAATTCCCACCTAGCATGGACTTAATGCCACAAAAGAAGGGCTCTGTAATTCACCCAGACTTGTAAATCCTAAACAAGGCAATTTGGATGGTAGGATTCTGATTCCATTCAAGCACCAAATCTCAAAGTACTTCCTAAAGGTGTTAAATGGGGCTAGAAAACCTGCTCCAAAAAAATCTTGGGTTTCCAAATGGAGGAGATTTTCTATTTGGCGCCAAAACAAACTGGTCCCGTATCATATGGGTGTATGCACTATTGCTGTCCTATATTTGTGCTGTTGGCATAATTGTTTAGCTCTTCATCTTCCTTGTACAAGATGCAAGGTTCAGTCATGACCTCTGGCTAATACCTGCATGGAGTTTGCATGTTCTCCCTGCGTCTCTGTTGGGCTCTTCCCAAAAATGTGTTACCTCAAACTCTCCAAAGAATGGAGCTGTGGGCAGCAGCAGCGGACTCTAGGTGATATCTACAGGGCGAAGAGTTGTATAAACAAACTGCTTTGGGCATCAACTATGGTGTGCCGTATCCTCTAGATGGAGATCACTGATCACAGACTGCATGCCATGGCAGGGCTAGGCACTCTGTTGTAAAAATTCTCAATAATCTGGTCACCGTGACTAATGTTGTCAGAAATGGACATGGGTGTTCACTGATAAGTGGGTTAAGGACCCAGCCTACTCTGACCTAGTCCAGGGACCCATGCTGATAATGGGAGGCATGTATGTGCCCCTTATGGCCAGTGTGTGGCTGCCATAAATCCCAGAAGCCCTGGGTCAGTAAGCTACTGGCCAGACAGTGTCCAGTTGCCCAGCCTGCTTACGTGAGCCCTGTTGAGCAAAAGCTGAGCACAAGTCCAATCAATCCGCCAAGCTAAAAATGACTAAACTCCATAAAGGTACATTGACAGAAAGGAGCCTGGAAGTGGATGATATGGGAAGGAGGAGGTTGGACATCCAGTGTATCAAGAACACAAGACTGAAGGGCAGTGCAGCAAAACGCTTGGTTTGAGATCCAGAATCTACTATTCATGGGACAGACTAGAAATGATGTGGGAATTGTGGTAAAGAGTCTTTGGAAGAAAGTGTGGGATGTCCTCAGAAATATTCTCAGATTCATGGCAATCCTACTCCACTGTAAGGATAGGGCACTGTTCATAATCTTAGCCTGTGCCCCACAGCAAGGTTGTGATAGTGAAGAAAGGAGTGCATTCAGTCTGCAGTTGCAGGACCTAATAAATAAAACAAGAATACATGAGTAGGTGTTGATATGGGGGACCTAAATGCATGCATCAGGGCAGATAGAAATGGATATGAGGGCTGCCTGGGTCCACATGGGTGGGGCAAAAGGAATAAGTGGAGGTCATTCTAGACTTCTGTCTCGCAAATAGCTTGATGGTGGCCAATACGTAGTTTAGAAAGATGGACAGTCACTGGATCAAATACAAGTTTGGCTGACATATAACTGGTAGACACTTCCTCCTAGTAAGGAAGGGGATTGGGGTAGAATAAGTGATTGCAAAGTTATCCATAGTGAAGCAGCTGGCCCATAACATAAATCACTGGTTGTCACAATTGGCAGTAAGCAGTGGTCAATGAAGGCTCTAAGGTCCATGGAGACTAGGCTGAAGACCTGGAAGTTGACTGACTGGGATCACAACGGTTAAAGGAAATACTTGAGGCCCTAGCACATCAGGAAGAAGAGGAAGTGAGTGGAGTTGAAGAATGGCAGCTCCTCAAAATAATGTGCGAGTACTGTAGAACCGCTATGGGGCTGAGACAGGTATGGAAATAAGATGCATAAGGATGGCTGGTGGTGAAATGCAGAAAGTCCAGGAAGGCATTAAAAGAAAGTAGGAGTGCAGGAAAAAGTGGTGAAAAAAGATGGACCAGGCAAAGAAGGAATATTCGTTGGCTTACAAAGATGCTGAGAAAGTACCTTTTGATGCCTTGTTCTTTGCTACTACATCAGCTTCTAGAAAATAAATCCATTGATGGCACAAGAGTGCTGTCAGGTTGCAAGGCAAAGGCAGAAAGATAAAGAAGATGAGTCCTGAGACACCCTTCATAAGGGGTGCCATCAACAGTCTGCTCGCCCAGTCCACAGGAGATAAGTGGCAGGTGAAATGGTTACATCCATCAGTCTCTGAATGAAGAAAACCCCACATAAGCTGTACTGCCCCAAACATAGCCTACAATGAAAGAAGAGGAGCCCACCTTAGAAGCATTAAGAACAACACTTAATTTTCCTAAGTCACTGAAAGCATCCGGCTCAAATGAGGTCATGGCAGATGTGATCACGATGTTGAGGGAGAAATGGCTCCAGAGAATATTCATAACAGTATAAAGAGAATGTGTGAGTACTTATCCCAGATGACTGGAGAACAAGCATAGTAGTGGCAGTATACAAGAACAAATTGGACATTCACAACTGTGAGTAGTATAGAGGTATTAAACTTCTATTGCACTGCATGAAATTGCACATTTATTTCTGTCTGTGTATCCAAGAAAGTTGATTTGGGCAGTCCCAAGATGGTTCAAAGTCCTAGAAACATTGGTAGAATTACTGCAGGTTATGTATAAATACCCAGTAACACAAATATGAACTGTATTTGAACTTGGAAGGATTCCCAGTGAGAGTGGGTGTGCATCAGGGTTCGGCTTAGAGCCCACTGCTATTTATACTGATTATGGACTACATTGGCAAACAGGTTGGCAGGACCGGATCAATAAAGCTGCTGTTTGCAAATTATTTGGCATTACATGCAGACTTGGAACAAGAACTTCATCAGATGAAAGGGAAATGGAGTGCAAAACTGAAGGCACACTGAAACAGAGTATAGATAAGACGTTTGTAATGGCAGGAAATGAAGGTGGGTGTGAATTGGAAGAAGCTGAGAATTGAAAACGAAAGGAAAGGTAAATTCTACTTTTGATTACCTTAAGCGTTTTCTCCCTTTTCACCTGCTGGTGTGTGTGTGTGTGTGTGTGTGTGTGTGTGTGTGTGTGTGTGTGTGTGTGTGTTTCTTTTTCTTGCTCCTCTAACACTCCAATTTTACAGTATATATACAATCAGGCTCTTGTAAATATTCCTACTCAGGGTTTATCCTTCTGCTGTTTTGGATTTTTGAAACCTGTATATAAATAGTTTAGTCTTTGTTGATTTCATTTTATGTAACGTCTCTTCTCATTGTTACTGTTGTAATTTGTAGTCTTTGTACTAGTTACTATTTTTTCAGAATATCCGTAATTGTAATTGGAGCTTTTCTCCTCGGATCTCCACTGAAAATGGGACTTTGGCTCCGTTGGACCAACCCAGTTAACAAATGACTGTAAATAAAATAAATATGAGTAATGGAATGGGTTAGCAGCTAAGTATATGGGAAGGGTGATTTGAGGAGAATGGAAGTTTGAATGAGGAGATCAAAGCTAGAATCAGAGGAGTTGCAGCCAAGTGGCACTTTGAGTTGGGGGTAGTGTGCGATAGGAATGCCAAAGAAGCTGGAAGGTAAGGTGTACAAAATGCTGATGCAACCAGTACTTGTGTGGTACCGAAACCTGGGCAGTAAAGGCAGAGCAGTTGAGGAAACTAAGTGATTTAAATGAAGTGCCCGAGATGGTGATAGGATGCATACTGTAGAACAGATGAAGAAATGATGCTATCAGAGCAGAAGCCCGAGTACTGCCAACTGCAGAGAAGGTCAAAGACATCAGATTACAGTGGTAAAGGCATGTGTGCAGGAAAGCAGAAGACAGTCTAGTGAAAAAGATTCGGGACATACAGGGGAAAGGCAAGAGGAACGGAGGGTGTCAAAGAGATCCATGGATGGATTGTACAAGAGAAGACCTGCGACATCCACTAATGGAAGGAGAGGGGCATTGAATCAAGAGAGATGGTGACAGTTGACATGACATCGAACCCCATGTTAAAAAGATGTGAAAAAGGGATTGATTTATGAACTGCTAAACTCTGTTCTGGCAGTTTCTTCCATTGGAGCACATAAGTCAGCCATATCCACCTGTTTGCCTTTGGATCCACCTTTATCTGCATGTTTTGAGGTCAAACAGTTTCTCAAAGATGCTCCAATTATCTGACCTCCAAGAAAATGTGTTACTCTTCCTTAGGACCTGAATTAATGTTTTGGAAAAGTTGGCACACTTTCTCCTTTTGAACCAGTTTCTTCTTCCTCTTTAAACTCCTGTACTTGGGGAAAACTGTGTTGCTAGTAGCCTTTATTTCAGTTAAAAGGGTGTCTGAAAGATTTCATGGCTTCTCTTCCTTTTATAGTCTTCCACAAAGGCAAAGTATCCCTTAGGAATAATTCTCCCTATGAAATTTCTCTATACCAGTGCATTAGTTTGCTTACTTTCTTTCCAGCACTCTGCTCCCTCTTTACCCTGTACACTCCGGCTCTTCCCCTATGCACTGAACACGAATACTTTCTCCAAGTACATAAACCCAAAGTACCTGCAGGTCAATTCTTATACTCGTGGACAATTTCCAAAATTTAGAATGATCTTCCAGCATCTATATGCCTTCAGGAGAGACCCTCTAACATCAAAAGTGCACTGCACAGTCACTTCTCTTCCATGTGGATTTGTAACTGCTCAGGTCCCTCCTCAGCCATTACCTAAACTCATTAATTCTTTCCAGCTTATTCGCTCACAATTTCCTTTCTTTTAAACTCTCAAATGATTGCTGCATCTAACACCCCCTCTTCACATCTTTTAACTCCATCCTCCCTTGTCTCGCTACTTTCCACTGTCCACCTACCTTACCAAACTACCTTCCTCCTCTTTCCTCTCACCCTTTCCCACTCTCCCTGTACTTTACCAAACTTCCTTCTCCTGTATTGCGTGGCTGTCCACTAACTTTTACTAAACTCCTTGCACCTCCTTCTCTGACTGCCCGTCTTATTGTTACCTGCCCTCTGTGCTATCATAAACCCTTACCCATATGCCTTCACACTAATCCTTTACTTTATCAAAAAGTGGGAACAAGGAATTAAAGATTCAATTGATGCAAGCTGTAATACTCTAAAGGCCTATTATTCTCTACTGCCATCATCACTGTATTATGCTTTGTATGATGTACTGATTTCTTTATTGAATCTTACTTAATATGGTTCATAGATTTAGTACTAAGCTAACTGCCCTTGCAAACCATTATAACTTTGCCAATTATCCCTTGTGAGACTCAAAACCCTACACCTTGAGTTTGTAAGACAAACACCTTAACCATTAGGCCACTCTACTGTTTTTCCAATAAGTGTATGTATATTCTGTAATTTTACTCACTATTTTTAAAGACATTTCTTTTCTAAAATATTTAATTTTGTTTTGTACTCTGTATGTTTACTGGAGCTTTTCTCCCTGAGCCTTCACTAAAAATTTGCTAACCTGGCCCAGTGGACTTTCCTGGTAAACAAATGTCAATAAATTTAAGTGGAAAGAATTTTCATGTCCTAGATGTTCACAAATGGTTAAGATTTTATTTCGACAAATTTTAAGAATATCAAAGTCTGATCAATTGTTTCTTTCTAGGATAAAAAGATGGGTCTTCCTGTTTTTTGACAAATAATCTCTACATGGATCTGCTTGTCTAGTTTCTTTTGTTTTTCTTTTCATGGAAAACTCTCTTCCATTCAGGTTCAGAGTTAATTGTACCAGAGCTATTGCTTCTAGTGCTTTCTTCAAAGGTCTAGAACCAAAATTGATTCTGGAAGTAGCCACTGTATTTTGCATTCACACCTTTACAAAACATTAGAAAAATCAATGCAGTTTCGGGACCAGGACTGGTTTTGCTAGATCTGTCTCCCAAGGAATGCTAGACTCTCTTCCCATGTGTTCTTAACCGCTTTGGGAATCTTCACATATGTGAGTAATACTGCTCCGGTATTAAATGAAGGATGTAATACTGCAACAGTAATCTAATCTGACATCTACTGTTATGGTAAATTCCCATACGCTTTTTCTGATTCTGCCCTCCTTACCCTTTGTTTTTCTTATGTGTTTCCTTTTCTTGTGGCGAGATTTGAGACAGCCTTACAGAACTATCTTCAAGTTTATAGAGCTGAGTATATTTTCTGTGTTGTTCTGTATTATAGAGCTAAATTGTCTGCTTGATATCTGTGTCTTACTGCTCTGCAAATCTATAGAAAACAGTATATATATTTTTTTATAATTTGCACATTCCTTACATCTGTGTTGAAACTGTTCCCCCACCCCCTCCCTATTCTTGGTTGTAGTTTAAATTTGGTGGCTTTTGCAGTGTCCGCCCCACTGTAGATTTGATCTAAGACACTCCCCCAGGACATCTCTTTACTGCATTCTACCTAATAAACCCTTTCTGCACTTGCTTTTAGTCCTTTTTAATTTAATTACATTTTTTCAAACTGTGTGTGGACTAATATTGCTACATATTCAAGTGTGCCAGCTTGCAGTGCATGAGAATTGTATTTACTACTGCTTTTGCTACTTTTCTAAAAAAAAAAAAAATTTCTTCTGCTTTTACTGTACTTGTGTTTCTTCCTACTTTATTTTGCTTTTGCGTCATCTTAAACGTTCTCAATTGTATTTATTACTGCTTGGTGTAACTCATTCTAAGCCTTTTAGTTTAAACACTTGGGCTTCAGACCAGTTGTTTTACATTGAGAGGGTTTGTGGTCTGCACTGTAGTGGCAGAACAGGTACCAGCTTACATACTTCTAAGTTGGGAACTGCTGATTGAGGGCTCAGTGTCTGTTATTCTAAAAGTATATTAATTCTGGTTTAAGCACTTGGGCTTTCAGGCCAGTTATTTTACATTAAGAGGGTTCGTGGTCTGCACTCTTGTGGGAGGAGAGGCTGGACTCTGCCCTTCTGAGCTGGGAATTTCTGGTTGAAGGCTTATAGTGCATGCATATCTGAATTTCTTCTTGCTGAAATTGGTACACCTTGTTTGCTGTAGCATAGACTAGATCCAGGCCTGCTGAATCTAGCTTTGTTTGTATAACTTTAGCACTAATCCAGGCATTATTTAAAGTATTCAGTTGTATTTATTACTGCTTGGTAGTAACTTGGTTAAAGTGTAGCTATCATTCTAAGGCTTTTGCATTAAGCACTTGGGCTTCAGACCAGTTGTCCTACATTAGGAAGGTTTGTGGCATGCACTGTGGTGGCAGGACAGGTAGCTTTCATCCTTCTAAGTTGGGAACTGCTGATTAAGAGCTCAGTGTCTGTTATTCTTAGTGTATTGGCTCTGGTTTAAGCACTTGGGCTTCAGGCCAGTTATTTTACATTAAGAAGGTTCGTGGTCTGCACTCTTGTGGGAGGAGAGGCTGGACTCTGCCCTTCTGAGCTGGGAGTTTCTGGTTAAAGGTTTATAGTGCCTGAATATTTGAACTGTATCTTACTGAAATTGGTACACCTTGTTTGCTGTAGCATAGACTAGATCCAGGCCTGCTGAATCTAGCTTTGTTTGTATGCTTGTTATTTCCCTGGAACGCTAATTCCACCTAAAACGCTTCTCAGCTTCTGTGGATCCCTAGTGATATCTGCATTGCTTACTGTACTTATTTCCTTGCTTCGCTTGAAAGAAAGTTACTGTTTGTCGTCTTTGCATTTAAGTTACCTATAACACATTGCACTTGTTACCTGGCACTTGCTCACTAAAGCAATTATAAGTCAGCACTAAAAATTAAAAGCACTACACCCTCGCTCCCCATTGGCCCTTGTTTTCAATTATAAAGGAATTCCCAATATTATTCTAGCATGTCCAAAGGTCCGTTGTCAATCTCCTCTCCGGTCCAGCTGGTGAATATGGGAATCTTGAGGCAATGTTACAACTGCCTCATGTACACAGACAACCCTCTCCTCTTCCCAACAAATTCCAACACATGTGAGAGATGCAACCATATAGCCAAACTGGAGGCTAAGCTCTCAACTCAGTACTGGCTTAACCAGTCAGGAGGAGAAGGAAACCACACTCACTACAATTCCAGTCTCACATAGACCTACCACGACAGCAAACCAAACACATAATCACACAAAAACAAACATACTCGGAGGCTCTAAAAGATCTGCCTAAGCAGCAGAGGCCTCCAAAGCAGACACCCAAGCAACCGCTACCCCAGAACAAAACACGTGCAACACATCTCACAAAGCCAGTGTGCCGAACAGGGTCAGCCCTTAAGGCTAAACAACACACCTGATACACTTGTAATAGGTGACTCTATCGTCGGGCACACTGACGTCCCGCTCACCAGGCTGAACAAGGAGAAGGTCACGGTGAGCAGCCTGTCTGGCGCTAGGATCCGCCACATAACACAAGCACTCAGGTCACTCCAAGGCAAGTACAAATATGACTCGGTCATTGTCCATGCTGGACTGAGACGTACCTCCCTGGACTACATGAAAAGAGACATAGAGGAGCTCTCTGAGCATGTAGCCCAGGCTGGTATGACCCTGACCTTGAGTAGCATCTTACCCTCACCAAGAATGATGCCACAATATGAAGACAAGATGATCAATTTCAACAATTGGCTTAAGTATTGGTGTCATTCAAAGGGGATCCAATGCCTGTCAGCTTGGGATGATATGCACGACAAGCCACAATGCTTTGCTTGGGACGGCTTGCACCTGTCACCCCTGGGCTTTCGGATATTGGCAAAGGCTTTTGCTACTCCCATACTGCCTTTTTTAGGCAAGGCTCAAAAGACAAACCCACCTCCATAGGTATCACAAGGGATAAGAAACTGAGTAATGCTACTCAACGCTAGAAGTCTAAACCTCAAGATGCACGCACTCAAAACTCTCCATAGCATGGAGAACATCGTTATCTGTGCAGTAACAGAAACCTGGTTCAGGACTCCCGAGAGCACCCCAGCACTACAAGGTTATACCTCATACCATGCTTTTCAGCCCCAAAACTTGGACCGAACCACAAAAGGAGGGGGAGTATCGATATTCATCAAAGATACCCACACCTCCAGGTTGGTGGCAAAGCACGAAGCATCAGAGACTATCCATGTGCAGCTAACAGTGGGTAAAACTGCCTTCCAGTTTATAGCCTGCTACAGACCACCCTCCCAAACCCAGGAACCCCAATCGGCCTTCCTGAGAACACTGGAAAATATGAAGGTCTCTCCGAACACAATTATATTGGGCGACTTCAACTACCCAAACACAGATTGGGAGCATTACTCTAGCTCCAACACCCTTGCCCAAAGGTTCCTAGAATTCATGAACTCAAATGCTATGGAACAATTTGTTACCACTCCCACAAGAGGGGAAAACATACTGGACCTGATCATCATCAACATGGGGACTCTATGCTCCAGACCAGAAGTGTATCCCTCACTGGTAAGATCAGACCATAAACTGATCGCACTGGATATTCACATCCCGACCCCACCCCCTGCCTAGAAAACCAGTGAAAAACTTCTCTAAAGCAAATTTCACACTCCTCAAAACCGAGGTGGAATCCTTCAAAGCCCCCGGGCCTGTGGAAAATACGTCCCAGACCGCAGAATCCTTTATAAATGCATTCTATGAACACCTTCAGGAATGCATGGATCATGCAATCCCAAATAAAACCAAGACCCAATCCTCCAAAGGCAAGATGACCTGTCTGGACCCCAGCCATAAACAAACTATACAATAGAAGGAGGAAGCTACTACATGATAGAGCAAAATCCCAAAAAGGGAAGGCATCTCTGATCAGTATTAGCAAAAAACTAAGGGCACTCATAAAATCGTCAAAGGCCAGCTTTGAGAGAAAAATTGCACAGGACACTAAGGATAATCACAAGGCTTTCTTTAGTTATGTTGGGAACCTGGGTGGGAATTCCCAGATATGCTCAGAATTGTCCAAATGACAAAAAATACACTGATCCCACAGACGTTGCCAACATCCTAGCTGACCGGTTCAGCGCAAACTTCTCCCCCCCCCCTCACCAAAAGGGCAAATATCGATCCCAGCAGAGTGCTGCCCCCCTGACATCTCAAATGCTCAGGTGGGAGCCGCCCTCTCCAAAGCAAAAAACACAGCATCAATGGGACTAGACGGTGTCCCAGGCTGCATCCTACATGAACTCCAAGAAGAGCTAAACCCAAACATAAAACTACTGTTCAATCTCAGCCTTACTACAGGATATGTACCCAAAGAGTGGCGTACAGCAACAGTGGTCCCTCTCCACAAAGGTGGTGCCTCAATGGACCCTGGAAACTATCGCCCCATAAGCCTGACTAGCTTGGTCTGCAAAGCTATGGAAAGGATCATCATGGACCTCATAAATAAAGATATTGGGGACCTACAGACACTGGATCCTACCCAGTTTGGCTTTAAGGGCAGATCCTGCCTCTTAAACCTGGTTGACTTCTTTGAAACAGTCACCAAGGCCATTGACGAAGGGAAGGTGGTCCACACAGCCTATCTGGACCTCGCAAAAGCCTTCGATAAAACACCCCACTCGGACATTATAGATAAGCTCACCAGCTTAAATATAAACCCCTATGTCACTAGATGGGTTGCAAACTGGCTCAAGGACAGAACCCTCATGGTTAGAATTGCTGGAGCCATGTCAGACTCCAAACCAGTTACAAGTGGCGTCCCACAAGGCTCAGTCCTGGGACCTCTCGTTTGGTATATATTTCTTGGAGGTACAGGCCAACACGGAAGGACTGTGGCTGACAAAGTTTGCAGATGACTGCAAACTGGGCACCATAATCGACTCTCCAGCCGACACAAGCATCCTCCAAAAAAGCCTCATCGAAACAGACAACTGGTGCCAGAGCCATGGCCTCAAGCTAAATGCCAAAAAGTGTATAGTCATCCCCTTTGGCAAAAACAAAGTGCCCACAAATTACCACATAAGTGGTAATCCATTAAGTACAGAAAAAGTAAATTGGGGACCTGGGGACCCAAGTTGATAGCAAAGTGGTTAGAAAAACATTTTATATAGCCCACCTAATCATGAAGGGATTCACATCTAGATTAGGGGAGGTCATCATGCCTCTTTACTCATCCCTCATCAGGCCCATAATAGAGTACAATGCCCCTTTTGGGATGTACCTTACCAAACACCTGCAGCAACTGGAAAGACCCCAAAAGTACCTCACCAAGAGGATCAAAGGGCTCAAACAGATGCCATATGCTGCCCGGTTAAAGAAACTCCAGCTCTACTCAGTGGCATACCGCCTGCTCAGAGGTGACCTGTGCCTGACTTATAAGGCCATGTCCAACCCGGAATTAAGGGACATGCTGCACCTCAAAAAATCCAAATCCCATCGAGCTACACGCTTGAGACTTGAACCTCAGCACTGAAATAAATAGGGCATGCTGGAGGGACAGATTCATAACCCAGAGGCTCCCTTCACTCTGGAATAAAATCCCAGTCCAGGTTAGGCAGAGTCCCTCAATGAATCTCTTCAAGAGGAATCTTGATGAGTGGATGGGAGATCGTAGGTTTACCCCGGGTATCACTTCTGTGTCACTGTTAGAGGCACAGTATACTAACCTCGAAAAAGGGCATAGCAAAATTAATTTAAAATGGGTGGCGAAAGCCAAACATACTCTGGCTAGGCTTATAAATGCCCTAGGGCAGATAGCCTAGTATGAACCTATGACTCTCTGCTTTTACATTTCTATTGTGGTCATGTGGTCAAAATTGCCACTGATCAAAATTGCCACTGACACTAAAGACAACCACAAAGCATTCTATAGCTATGTCAAGAATCTCAATGGCACCACTCTGATCTGCTCTGAGTTACAGCACAATGGCACTAAATATACAGAACCAACTGATATTGCCAACATCCTGGCAGATAAGGTTCAGTGCTAACTTTACCCCTCTCTCACCCCCTAAAGGGCCCAGCTGTATATCGGAAGAATGCAAAGTTCCTGTAATCATGGCTGCACAGGTTAAAAAAAAAACACTCTCCAAAGCCAAGAACACAGCATCCATGGGACCTGACAACACCCAGGCTGCATTCTACACAAACTACAGAATGAACTGGCACCTCACTTAAGTGCCATGTTCAGTCATAGCCTCACCTCAGGCTTTGTGCCCACTGAATGGTGCATAGCAACGGTTATCCCACTCTACAAAGGGGGAGCCACCATGGACCCTGGGAACTACCGCCCCTTCAGCCTTATGAGCCTGGTCTGCAAGGCTATGGAACTCATCATCGTGGAACTTGTAAACAATGACATTCGTAATCTCCAAACTCTGGACCCTACTCAGTTTGGGTTTGTTAAAGGCAGATCATGTCTCCTAAACCTGATGGACTTTTTTGAAGCGGTCACCAAAACTGTAGATGAGAATAAGGTGGTTCACACAGCCTATCTAGATCTCGACTAGGCTTTCGACACCATCCCCCACTCTGGAATTATAGATAAATTCATTAAAGTAGGTATAAATCCTCATGTCACAAAATGGGTTGCCGACTGGCTCACTGACAGAACCCACACTGTGAAAGTAGCAGACTCTAAATCCAACTTCAGACCAGTGACAAGTGGAGTACCACAGGGTTTAGTCCTGGGTCCTCTCCTGTTTGGTATCTCCTTCTCTGAATTACAGACTAACACAAAGTCTTTGGCTAACAAAGTTTGCAGATGACTGCAAACTAGGAGCCATAATCAAAATTCCTAATGATGTGGACATCCTACAAAAGGGCCTCACTGAGATAGATGCCTGGTGTCAAAGCCATGGCCTCAAGCTCGATGCCAAAAAGTGTTGTCATCCCTTTTGGTAAAAACTCTCTACTCATGATCTAACACATAGGCAATAGTCTACTTAACACCGAAAGTGTGATAAGAGACCTTGGGACAGGTGGGACAGTAGTCTCTCCTTTGATAATCACATCACCACCGTAGTCGGGAAATCCTTCTACATGGCACACCTCATCACAAAAGGTTTCTCATCCAGGAAAAGAGGTCCTTGTTCCCCTCTGCTCATCACTCATTAGACCCATTATAGAGTACAACACCCCTTTAGGTGTGTACCTCTTAAGACATCTACACCAACTGGAAAGGCCGCAGAAATACCTCAGAGGGGATTACCGGCCTCGGACAGATGCCCTATGCAGACAGTCTAAAAAAAAAAACTCCAGCTTTACTCTGTCGCATATCGCCTACTCAGAGGTGATCTCTGCCTAACCTACAAAGCTATGTCAAACCCAGAGCTGTTGGACGTGCTCCACTTTAAAGAAATCCCAATCCCTCTGAGCTACACACTCTAGGGACCTAAACTTTGCCACCACAATAAACGGAACGTACTGGAGGGATAGATTCTTGTCCCAGAGACTTCCCATATTCTGGAACAAACTACCTATCTGTAGCAAACCAAGCTCTTCATTAGCACTCTTCAAGAAAAATCTTAATGATTGGATGGGGGATGGGGAAATTCACCACAGGGATCACTTTTGTGGCTCTGACAGGGGCACAGGAAAATTAATTTTCTTGGGTGGCAAAAGCCAGGCTACCATTTGGCTAGGCTTATATAGGGCCAGTAGCCTAGTACCTACCTATGAACGTACGTATTTTCTTCCTTTCCCCTATGTGCCTCAGTTTTTTGCTCTCCTCGTCATGGGCAGAAAAAAAAAATCCTGAAGATTTTCACACTCTTGTGTACCTCTTAGCACTTTTCCACTTGGGTCATATGTCGGACTGTCCTCACAAGAGGAAAGCACTGAAGCTTTTGTATGTCGGATGGTCATATGGTATCTCCTTGGCAGGATATCCATTATGTAAGTAATAGATTACTTTTGCAGTAATTGGGCATCTGCTGCAAGTTATTCATCTGTTAGATTATTGTTGCAATAGCCTAAGCTATATGGGATGTGTCCTTCAAAAGATTGGACATCCATCCAGCTTCAAAATCCTCAGGGCACCTTCCATGTTACCCGCATGACCACTAGAGCTTGGGGGGTGACCTGATATAAAACAGATGTTTGGGTGCAAAACTATAGCCAGCAAGTCTTGCTTACAGCTCTGACGTTGTAGGTTCAGTGATCCGCTAGTTATCATAAAGCGGGGTAGATAAGTACCCCATTTTTTCTGTCAGAATTTGTCTAGGAGAAATGGAAAATGTTCGTGTGGGTGACCGAGTACATAGGGATCACTACGGATCTTGTCTGCTCTATCTGGGGGACGAACACAATATTTAGGCTTGTTTTAATATATTCATAGGATCATAGGAAGTTATTGGGCTATTGGCTAGGCTTGTAAGGGCCCCAGGGCCAGGAATTTAGCCCATCCTCCAAGTCCGCACCCAATGCCCCACTATTAAGATTGCTAGAAACAGGCAAAATGCCATTTTATTTGGATACCCAAAAATTGGAATTACTAGTTCAGACTCCTTGGTTGTCTCCTCTGGTTCGAAGGAAGAGAAGGATTCCGTGGAAACTTTGGCCTCTTCATCTTTGATGCCTGCACTCTTGATTGGAGACTCTGCTGTAGCCATTTTGGAGCCCTCTAATCACTCTCTGGTTCTGCTTGACCCCTTTAATACAGCCCCTTCTGAATCCACAAAGGAATGAGAGGTTATTACTTCCTCTAAGGCTGGCTGTTTGATATGGGCAACAGAGAACTGCTTCTCGCCAATTTGGGGGAGGGGGGGTGGACATTATTCTCCATTAGGGATGCTCTGAGGAGTCTGATTCCTTGGGTGGTGGGTGACCAAACGCTTCAGTATTCCTTTTCAAGAGACACTCCCAGGAAAAGAAAGCACAGCATCTCAAACATACATCTGCCCTAGATTTCCCTATAGCCAAAGGAGCTAAAGATGATTGGCTAGTATTTGCTAAGGGTCTTTTCAAATCTTTTGATCTCTACAGACTGGAATTTCTAAAAAGGAAGCTATATCCTTTCCTGTTAGATTCTGAATGGGCTGTACAGGAAATATGATTAGTGTGCGTCTCTTGGCTCTCTACTCCAAAGGACTGGGAATCTGAATAGGAACAAAGCATTCCCTCTGACTGTTCTGCTGAGGAGTTGTCCTTTTCTGATACCATTAGCAGAACGGAAGACCACTTTTACTGGGATCAAAAAAATATTAGAAACCCAAAAGAGAGCTTGATTAGTTGCAGGCTGAGGTGTATTCACCTGTAATATTCATCCCCTAACAACTCTGGAAGATGCCTGCTTAACGGCTCCTGTTTTTGCCTGACGGTCAACATCTAGCTCCAAAGAAATCTGACAAATTTTATATAAAGTACCTCAAACTCCAATTTCTCTTTAGAAACCCTAGAGCAGATCCTGCTGTGATAAACCTTCCTCTTAACGCCTTATGGCAGCCAATCCTACTTAGGATAAAGAAGGCAGAGCTTTTGATCATTTTGGAAAGAAGGTGTATACTTCCTCCACACTCCAGTGTTTAGCAGAGTGAACTGTCAAGCTCACACTTTGTCTGCTTCATTTCACAAAACGAGAACTTTGTTAGCTTATCCTTCAGTCCGACGTCAAAACTTCTTTAAATTCTTTTCTTTCAAATATGTCACAAGTGACAAAGCTTTTACTTAGATATTTTGATGACATGGGTGATGCAATGTAGAGGGCATTTGCCACTGGGTCACTAATGAGAAGGTTTGCTTGGCTCAATCCCAAAATGTACTAGAATGTATGAAGACTAAACTGCTGAATGACCCCTTTATAAGGAGGTGCTATTTGGTCTTTCCTTTGAGGATGTACGTATCAGATTTGCTGAAAAAGGAAAGCTCATTCAGGAGGCATCTCAAATATTTCAAGCTTCCATTCACAAGTGTGTGTATGTGAGATATATATAGATATATAGATATATATATATGTGTGTGTGTGTGTGTGTGTGTGTGTGTGTGTGTGTGTGTCTATATATATATATGTATATATATATATATATATATATATATATATATATATATATATATATATATGTATATATGTATATGTATGTGTGTGTGTGTGTATATATATATATATATATATATATATATATATATATATATATATATATATATATATATATATATATATATATATATATATATATATATATATATATTATACAATATTAATTTTGTAGCTAGTTCAGGATCCTTCAGGCAGCAATGGAAGCAATCCCAGCAAAAAAATAAAACTGTAAGCAGCATTTTTTTAAACACCATTACTAAATTATCAGACTTTGTCGCACATTCATTTAATAGGAAAGAAGTCAAACCATAATATTTTTTTCATGCATTATAGATTCATGGGTAAATACAAAACTAGCTGCCCAGTGTGTGGGCCATTTTAAGCGTTGCCAAATTCCTTTATTGTGCTCAAAATCCAATCTGTTTGAATATAGATTAGCCTTACCCATCCCATGGTCAATTGTATATTATGAGAATAAATGGGATTATACCATAGATAATTTGATTGGAACCATGTATAGAATAAAGTTTATAGGAGCTGCCTCTGCCCGTTAGTAGTATAGGGGGAAGTATTGGGGTAAATTTGCTGTTTCTCATCCATAGATCTAGTTTGTGCTTGAATATGACAGGGATGAATATTTTATGTGGATGGGGAGACTTTCCACAACAGAGGTATCCTCCTGAGATATACCTGTTCCTCCAGACTCTCTTTTGTTGATGTTGCAGAAGAGGTCCAGATCCCTAACCAGAGTATTTCTGAGGCCATTTGACTTGCTGATGTGTAGTTAATGGGTCAGATGATGCCTTATGTGCCTGGCACAGGTCACCTTTTGGCAGTCTGTAGGATACAGAGTATAGTGTCAGGGATTTGATTTTGTCCATGTAATACAGGTTTAGGCCTGAATTATACACTGCATATAAATTTTCTTTTGTTTACAACAGCAGCTGTTCAATCCAGCATAAGGTAAATCGCTCTCTTCCTGCCTTCTCTTAAACCTCACTCCTTCTCCTGGACAGTGTTGTGCATGTATTGTTCTCACAAATTCCTTTAACTTAATTCACTTTTTCACTTTTGTAAAGATCCTACTTCCAGTTCGTTTATCTCTTTTTAATAATAATAATCTGTTATGTGATCCTATCTCGCCTACATTCTGTACTGATGGGCTCGGAGCCGATCCCTCGGCTCCGACTCGGCACGCTTATGCTATAGAGCGAGGCCTCTTATTGGCTGAGCTATCTTTATCCCAGGATGCACCACCACTAATCCCCCAGATCTCGTTTGCCGCTATCAAGCTTAGATGTGGTCTCAACTTGGCTGGGCTAAGTACTATTTATTTAGGCTTTTTCCTGTCAGAAATTTGCTTACTTTGAACCCAAAAGCTGTTTTAACAGCTATTGTTATATGAGTGTGATTTGGTTAATTTCTGTTGAGAAATTTGTGATTTTTTTAGTCGGGGAAGTTTCCCGTTTTAGTTAGAGGGGCCTTCCCCTGTTGCTTTACTTCTAGTGTCTCTTTCCTGGGTCAAGTACCCGTTTAAGTTAGAGGGTCTTGACTCTCTTTCTCTGTGTGTTTAACTGTATAGTGTTAAGGAAAAAAAAAAATAATAAATTTTGTTAAATTTAAAACTTTACTTTTTGGCTAAGTTTGGTGTGTTTCACTTGGATAGGTTCTGTGGTCTAAAGCAGTTATGTCTAAAGAACACAAACCCTCCGGGTTTAAGAAATGCACGAGGTATGGTTTTAAAATGTCCATAACGGACGGCCACTCCTCGTGCGTCTATTGCTTAGGTGCCAAGCACCTACAAGAGTCGTGTAGTGTGTGCCACGCTTTCTCATCAAGAGTCCTCCAGGAGAGGAAGAACAAATTAATCCTCAAGGGATTAATCAAGCCTTCCTTCGAGGAGGCTTTATCTTCCTCTCAGTCTCCTTCTAAAAAGAAGAAAGCGTCTGATCCGACCGCAAAAAAATCTAAGCAGACTTCTCCATCGGCTCCACGGACTTCGGAGCCGAGGGCGGAACGGTCTGCCTCTATGCCTCCAGCCTCGACCCCTCTGGTTTCGGAGCCGAGGTCTGGGACATCGAGAGGCGGGTCACCCTCATCGGCTCCACTGATATTGGAGCCGATAAGGGTTACTGGCTCAACTCTTCCCCCTCGGAGCCGAAGTCCTTATTGGCACCGAGGGAAATTTCCTTGAGATCTTCCTCTGAGCCGATAGTTGTTGAGTCCATTCGCAGCCGGTCCCCGAGCTCTTCGGAGCCGATGGAGAAATCGGTTCGGGCCCGATCGGTATCCTCTAGATCATCCAAGATGTCCGATTCAGACATCGACAGGGTGCTCCTTCGACTCTTCCAGTCTCCGGTGTTCCAAAAGGTAGTTTTGGCTCCAGCCCATTCGGCTTCGGAGCCGATGGTCCACTCCCCTACTGTGGTTCCTCCTCCAACAGCCCGGCACCGTTGGAGCCGGTGCTGGTGGAACCTGTGGAGGTGTTAGGGTCGGGCCCGACCCTTGCTCCAACTCCGGCTCTTGGGTCGGAGTTCAGTACATGGACTTCTTCCTTCGGCCCTGGGGGGGAGGCTTCGGGATTGATGCTTTCGGTCCCAAGTCTCCCTCTTGGTGCGTCGGCGGCGGGAGTGCCGTCCACTGTCGTGGCCATGGAGGTGGGACCCTCCCAGGATTCTGGTGGTGCCGCCTTCAGGGCTATGAGGAGTGCATTAGCCAAATCTTCCTTGGCTACCTTCACGGTTTCCCCAGCTCCTTCCCTGCATACGGAAACTGGGTCGTTGGCAGTCCCCCTGTCCTTGGATGGCGGAGCCCCCGGGCCTCAGGTTACCCCCGCTGGGGTTTCTCCCCCTCCTGGAGGTCCTTCTGAAGCCTTTTCGGAAGAACCCCCCCAGGAAAAATCGTGCAAGAGGAAGCACGTTGACTCCCCTGATGAGTCTCTGACATCTGACACTGATCTCGATGATGCAGAGGGGTCCCCTAAGTCGTCCTCGGATGATGTCTCCTTTGCAGACATCCTTGAAGCCCTAAAACAACGAGGCGGCTGACAGTCCAAACCTCCCTCTGCTGATGAGTCGGTGTTCCTGAAGGCCTTCGGGGCTCAGCCCTCCGCCTCCTGGGTGTCTCCGCCCTTCGATGAGCTCTTGGATTTGATCTGTCGAAGTGCGTGGGAACACCCAGACTCTGTGGAACCGGTGCCTGCTCGTCCGAATAAGTTCCTCGGCCCCTGAAAAAGAGTTTCTAACTAACGGTGTGGCTGTAGATGCTTTGGTGGTGGCATCTGCTACCCAGCAAGATGTAGCAGAGGCTTCGACGTCCTTCCATCCTCCTAATAAGGAGTCTAGGAGCATGGATCAGTACGGAAAGCGCACCCTCAGTTCAGCGGCCTTTACACTGAGGTCCTTGAACTACCTTACGCACTTTACCAGATTTCAGAGGGATCTGATTAAGGAGCTATCAGATACCCTCTTGGGTAACCTGCCTGAGGAGCTGGCCCAGACGGTTGGCTCTCAGCTGGCTACAATGTCGTCCATTTCAAACTCGTCCATGAGGCTCATTTCTTATGCGGCCGAAGGTGAGTAAGCGGCAGTACAGGCATTGCTCTACGGAGACAAGCCTGGCTCCGCCTGTGTCATTTCGCGGAGGCCTTTAAGTCTTCCTTTGCCCGCCCCCTTTGATGGGTCCTCCCTGTTTGGACCCAAGGTAAAGGACACTAACCCGCTGTGAACAGGAGGGTAAGACTCTGACTGCCGTAGGGGCACGATTTTCCACTCCCTTTCGGCCTTATCCCAAGGCTAAAAGAGGAGGGAAAATGTGGTTCCATAGATCTCAGAAGCCTTACCCCTCTCAGCAGGAGGATCCCCTTCCAGAGGCAGAGGAGGGGGAAATTCTTCCAGAAGACGCCGTCCCAGAGGCGGCAGAGGCCCTCGCAACACTGGAGACCACGAGTCCTTTTGTGGCTCTTCAGCCTTCCATAGTCCCTGAGGGATTGCCCGGCTGTGCAGCTCCGGAGCCAGTCGGGGGTCGTTTCTCGAAGCACCTAAAGGCCTGGGAAGGTATCACTCAGGACCGATGGGTGCTTCGGATTATAGCCGGAGGTTACTCCATCCCATTCTCTCACCCCCTCAGCCCAGAAAAATCCCGGACCCGCCACCCAGTCAACGGGATATTGCAGCCTCAGAAGTTTCAAAGCTGCTGCAAAAAGGAGTCATCCAACTGGTCCCCGCAGACCAGATCAGATTAGGGACTTACTCAAGATTCTTTTTGGTGCCAAAAAAGACCGGGGACTTGAGGCCCATCTTGGACCTCAGCATCCTAAACCGTTCAGACAGAAAGTCCAAGTTCCGAATGGTCACCCTACAAACCATTCTCCCATTGCTGGAGAAGGGTGTTTGGATGTGCTCCATAGATCTCAAGGACGCTTATTACCATATCATGGTACATCAAGCGTCCAGGAGACATCTGCGCTTCAGCCTAGGAGGCAGTCATTTTCAGTTCCGTGCGCTGCCCTTTGGTCTCACCACAGCCCCCAGGGTGTTCACCAAATGTTTGGCAGTCGTGACTGCTCACCTGAGAAGTCTAGGATTCCAGGTGTTTCCTTATCTAGACGACTGGCTCCTAACTGCCACCTCCAAGCATCTACTATTGCGGAGCCTACAAGCCACTATATCACTGGGCAATTCCCTTGGAATCACCTTCAATTGGCCAAAGTCTGTGTTGCTGCCATCTCAACGCATAAGATTCATAGGGGTAGAGATAGACTCAAACCGAATGCGGGTCTATCTACCTACAGACAGGATACAAACCATACAGGCTCAAGTTTGAGCCTTACTTCCCAGATCCAAAGCCCCAACCAGAATGGTCCTGCAGCTATTAGGATCCATGTCCGCCACGGTTCTTCTAGTTCCCTTGGCAAGGTTGCACATGAGAATTCTTCAGTGGCTTCTTTCAGCTCAGTGGTCCTCTCAGGAACTCCCTCTCAGTCACCTCATATGGATTACGGAAGCTTGCAAACGGGACCTTTGCTGGTGGCTAGTGCCCTCCAACTTGGATCCGGGGCGACCCTTTGTTCTACCTCCTCCGGCGGCCATTTCGACCACGGACTCCTCCCAGACTGGGTGGGGGAGCATTCCCTGGGCAGGTCAGTCCAAGGCAAATGGCACTCGGAAGAGACTTTACTTCATATCAACATCTTAGAAATGAGGGCAGTGCTTCTGTCCCTTCAAGCCCTTCACGATTCTCTCCCTCAGGGCGTAATTGCTGTTCACTCAGACAACATGTCAGTTGTCTGGTACCTGAACAAACAGGGAGGGACCAGATCCTATCCTCTTTGCAGAGAAGCCATGAGAGTTTGGGAATGGGCAGTCTCGACCAAACGCTGTCCAATGTGATAGCCGACAGATTGAGCAGAACCATCCTCTCTCCTCACGAATGGTCACTGAATATCACAGTGGCAAGTCAGATTTTCAGCAAATGGGGAGTTCCGTGTTGTGATCTCTTCGCGACTCCTCTGAATGCAAAGTGCAAAGAATTCTTCTCCCTAATCCCGGCTCCGGGGAAGAGCCCCATGGACGCATTAGTCCATCCTTGGCCCACCGGCTTGCTTTATGGCTTCCCTCCAGTTCCTCTCCTTCCCAGGGTGATTTCAAAAGGCATCTCTCTTGGGGAGCAAAATGATCTTAATTGCTCCTTACTGGCCTCGTCAAGTGTGGTTCCCCTATTTTCGGAGACATGCTCTGGAAGGTCCATGGTTCCTGGATCAGATCCCAGATCTACTTGTTCACCAGTCGGGACTATTCCACCAGTCCCTACACACCTTAAAATTGACGGCTTGGCTCCTCCTCTTCCGACTATAGTCAGGAGTCCTACATTGGATCCAGATGTTGTACACATATTATCTTCGGCCCATAAGTCTGCTACAAAGAAACTGTATTCTAGCAAATGGAAAAGATTTGCTGTTTGGGCTCAACTCCGTGGCCTGGACCCCATTTCTATTCCCGTGGCAGAGGTACTAAAATTTTTGACTTCTCTTTTCAATCAAGGCTCTTCAGTTTCTACCATCAAGGTACAATTGGCAGCAATCTCTAATTTTCATGAATCCATAGACCCACCTTTAATGAGCAACAGATTGTGTAAGACCTCCTTGAAAGGTGCTGCTCTATTAAGACCTCCGATTTCTCATCCTGCACCTCCATGGGATCTCTATATAGTGTTACACGCCTTGACTTCTTACCCCTTTGAACTGGCAGCTACATGTGATCTAAAGTTCCTATCATGGAAGACAGCCTTTCTGGTGGCAATTACTTCTGCCAGAAGAGTTTCAGAGCTTCAAGCCTTGTCTGTAAAACCCCCGTACTTGGTTTTTCACAAAGACAGAGTATCCCTCAGGCCAAATCCTTCCTTTGTCCCTAAAGTTTGTTCTAGTTTCTGCTTACAACAATCGTTAGAGCTTCCAGTTTTTTTCCCAAAATACTCTAACAAAGCGGAGTTCATATTCCACACACTAGATGTCCACAGACAGTTACGTTTTTATTTAGACAGGACCAAACAAACAAGGAAAACAGATCAGTTGTTTGTATTCTTTGCAGATAACAAATTGGGCAAAGCTGTCACAAAGGTCACTATTGCCAAATGGATCAGGGACTGTATTACTCAAACTTATTTTTATTCTAACAAAGAGCTTACCACCTCTGTCAAAGCTCATTCTACAAGGGCTATGGCTACTTCGATAGCATTTCATTCTAAGCTTGCTATTAGTGACATTTGTGCTGCGGCTACATGGTCTTCACCGCACACCTTCATTTCCCACTACAAATTAGATGTGGCATCTAGAGGACGAGCTTCATTTGGTTCCACAGTGCTCAGGAGTGTTTTCCAATGAGCCACCCGGGATTTAGGTGCTAGCGACGCTGTCCCATCAGTACAGAATGTAGGCGAGATGGGATCACATAACATCTTTTAGTTATGTACTCACCATAACTTCAGATGTTTGGGATCCATCTCGCCTACATTCCTAATAACCCACCCTCCTTCCCCCTTCCTTGGAGATCAGAGGATATCAGAAGGTCCGAATCCTGTTTCATCTTGAAACATCTAACAATGTTATATAATCAAGTTGTGCATGTGTGCATGAATGCGGACAAACAAGATCTGGGGGATTAGTGGTGGTGCATCCTGGGATAAAGATAGCTCAGCCAATAAGAGGCCTCGCTCTATAGCATAAGTGTGCCGAGTCGGAGCCGAGGGATCGGCTCCGAGCCCATCAGTACAGAATGTAGGCGAGATGGATCCCAAACATCTGAAGTTATGGTGAGTACATAACTAAAAGTTTTTCACTGCTGCAGTAGCCCTTAGGCTATATGGATTATTTCCTGCCTAGGAAACAACCAGCCAACTTTAAAAAGCTCTGTTCTCCTGTCCCTTTACCTATATCTACATCTATGCAGTTATTTACAAGTACATATAATTTGGCAGTTATTAGTTCCGCATAAGTTGTGGGGTCATCAAGATGGAAGGGGCTTTTGAATTTTTAGCCAAGTAGTCGCTCAGTTTTATTAGATTAGCCTTTTTGCATAATCTCTGAATAGTGAGATATTGAAAGATCATTCAGGCCTCAGTCTTTTAGTGAATGTGGTTTGACCTGGGAGGAAGTTAAAAGGATTTATCCAATATACAAAACTTTTGGAGATTTTAGGTGTAGGCCATCCTTGACAAAGCAGTTGGAACTCTATACAGTTTCTTCCCAGATTGATACAGATATTGTATGCCCCTTTGAATGACCAAGAGCTAAGCCAGTTATTGAAATTAATATTCATAAATATTGGTGGTTAGATATGCATGCAATGCCATTAAGGACATGTGACTAGTGTAGTACCACAAAGGTGTGTTCTCTGCCCAGTATTGCTCACTGTTTTTGTATTGGCCATTACTAGTGCGTTAAACAATGAATGAATGTTTTCTCAGTGGACATGTTAAAGAAGGAAAACTTATTACTAGAATGTACCTTCTTTTAAATAAACTTAACAAGGGAAGCACCTTTGTCAAGCAGCAAAAGGTATCCCTTTATGTATACATGGGAGGTGGAAAAGATTGAAACAGTACTAATTTATCAAACTTTAATCCTACTTTGACTTAGAAACGGGGTCCCTTCCCATCATGGTATTAGAAACCCAAAAGACTTGGAGAAATTCTACCGGAGGTAGAAAACAATATCTAGTATTTTTTTTATCAAAGCAAAGTATGCACATCATACTCATCTTGATAAGAAAGAACATCATAATTATGTAGCTTGTAAATGACTAAAGTATAAGATTTCTTCATGTGGACACCTGCTTACTAGCATCTGATCACTTTCCATTAAGCTTACTTAAATCCTCCTTTTTCTGTTCTGTATATTCATATCAAGATCTGGCTTCATTGGTCAGTACTAGACACTTAAATTGCTACACCTGACTAAACTGTAGTAACTTTCTTTTTTGTACAAATATTTTCATGCAAGTCTTTTTGTCCAACATCAGTGCAGCTATATGTTAATGTAGCTGATCGCGTATAGTATTCATTCATTTCATTCTGCGAGAATTCATTTCTCTGTCACTATGAAAAACATAATTTACCAGATACAAAAATGTCAGTTCATGCATAGTTTGCAGTTTTAGAACAGTTATGCAGGTAATGTAAAAGATGTAAGCAAGTTCATTTTCTATCACAGACCTCAAAGTAGGGGCAGTGGTTATTGATGGAAGTGTGGGTTTCCATGATGTCCTTGGGTGTCTGGAAGCCTGGTCTTTTGGCAGAGATTTTTGAGCATTTTGGTGGTGGTATGGGTAGTACTTGTAGGATTTGAAAAAGAAAGTGCTATTGGAGCAATCATCCCAACAACCTTAATCCATTTAGTAAGATTGGGTAGGTTTATGGCAATCACCGATGGGATGCAAATGTCCATAACAAGAGGCTGTGTATGACCTCCATACATATAGGCTGTGTCCATTTGTATGTGCTTAGCCTTAGAAGGCACATCAAGATAGAAAAGTTGAGAGCAGTCCAAAACCATGGAAGAAGGCACATCAAGATAGAAAAGTCGAGAGAAGTCCAAAACCATGGAAGACTGGCTATGAAGGTAGTCTGATGAGATTTGACACACTGTGCTACACTGAGATTAAGCAGCTTGGTACAGTAACACAAGGTCGCATGTGTGTAGTAAATTCAGTATGGAGTTCTGAGACAAGGAAATTTTAATTGTGACGCCACTTTTAATTGCAACACCAGTGGCGTCACAAGACATCCAACAAAAAGCATTCAAAGCAGCTTTTATTATGAAATACTTAACTGGCCAGAGCAGTTTTGTTTTGAAGTACTTACAAGCAGTCTGAGAAGAGTCACTGCCTGCTGAAAAGGAACTCTGTCAGCTTCTAAAGGCAAAAACTTTGGTGTCAGATGTGGATATAAAGAAAACCTTTGATATGATGATTTCTCTTCAGTCTGTTGTAATAAGACTGATTATTGGATCTGTCTCTAATCCACCTTCAACCACTCTTGTACCTTGGATCCAAAGCTAAGGCTCCTCCCCTTACCCAAAATCCCTGCAAGAGAAAAATTACCCAATATCTCATCTGCCACTAGTTTGCTACAGGCGCAATATCCATTGTGCAGCCTTGGGTGTATACAAGTTGAAGTAATTTTTTTCTTTATGATATAGTTGTGGATTGTTCCTCTACTTTTGTAGTTCATTTCTTGTATCTGTCTCTTTACAGGAGAGAGAGAGCGCAAAAAAAAAGCTTTTAGAGAGAAGTTTTCTGTCTCTGCCATTTTTGTGCTTTTTTTCCCTGATGCTACGTTTTAGTAGTAGCAGAATAAGCTTCCCTATCTCAGATGTCTACATATGTCTAAAGAAAAGGAAATCGGAGAACCCAGAGTCCAAGAAGTGGTCCCCAGATCCCTCTCCTTTCTCTAGCTTGGCTTCAAAACTTGCTAAGACCTCAGATCTGACATCTGTCAGACCCCAGTCATCATTGGATCAGGCACTCTTACATTGCTAGAACCATGTTTCTCCCCAGGGCCCGATTCACCCAGACAATAGTCCCCATTTCTTCAAGAAAGAACCTTCCACCATTTTTCAAGCCTTCATCCCTCCATTTGGTGCAGTCTTCTAGGAGGTTTTCTGAAGCAGACGTTGATAGAATGAAGTGGAAGTTCCTCAGGACCCAAATCCATTTTTTTTTTTTTTTTTTTTTCCCCAGCTCCAACTACTGTCAGACCCATGACCATCCTCTCTCCATATTCAAAATCCTTCCCTGATGCATCCTTTGGATTTGGAGCTTTTGGATCATTGCTCAGACACAGCTCCACCTGGTCCTGTTGAGTCTTCCTGGCTACAGAGAACTGAAAAAAAGCGACTGCTTTCCTGATCAAGTATCCTGCTGTTTTTTATGTTTGTTTTACCTTTTACTGCTTACCTAGAGCAAGCTTTAACTGTTTTCATAGTTATTTACTGCATTTTTTATTATCTGCACTTAGACTAAATTTGACTAAAATGTACTTTTAATTCAAGTCAAAGTGTTTGTTTGCTGTTTAATTTTAATTGTTTGGCTGACCACTAAAGTGTGCTAGCCAGTACTACTGGCTTATTGCCTTTTCTGCATTTAGCGCGGAGTTGCCACTACAGCACCATCGGGCAGTGCCGGTTAAACAAGGTTAAACTATTTGTGGCTCCGTAAAGTGTGCTCTTCATTTTTTCCCTTAGAACTGCTCTACTTGTAATCTAAACAGTCTATTCTCTATCTGTAAAGCTCTACACTTGTTCCTAAAGCATTTTTTAGTCAGGTAAAGCACTTCTATATTATACAAAGTACTTCACTAGCTTAAACCCCCCCTGGAGTACCCACTTCCCTATAGGTCCTTTCTGACTCAGTTACACAGCAAACTTTTTCATTTCTTCTAGCATGTCAAAGGGTCAGTTGCTAGCGTCCTCTCCTGCTCAGCTGGTGAATCTGGGAGTATTGAGGCAATGTTACTATTGCCTCATGTACACAAGACCACCCTCTCCTCCTCCCACAAAACACAGATACATGCGAGAGATGCAACTATATAGCCAAACTGGAGGCTGAGCTCTCTCAACTCAGGACTGGCAAAACCAGACAAGAGGAGAAGGTAACCACACACACCATAAACCCAGTCTCACATAGAACTATCACAACTACAAATCAAACACATAAACACACAAAGACATACTGGAGGCACTGATCAAAATCTACCAAAACAGCAGAGGCCTCCAAAGCAGACACCCAAACAACTGCCACCTCATGACATAACACAAGCAACACATAGATCACAAAGTCAGTGTGCAAATCAGTCACAGCCCTTAAGGCCAAACACAATGCCAGACACACTTGTCATAGGTGACTCCATAGTCAGACACACTGACGTCCCACTCGCCAAACTGAACAAGGAGAGGGTCACAGTAAGCTGCCTGTCGGGCGCTAGAATCCGCCACATAACACAAGCACTCAGGTCACTCCACAGCAAGTACAAGTATGACTCTGTCATTGTCCATGCCGGTGTGAATGACCTGAGACGTACCTCCCTGGACTACATGAAAAGAGACATAAAGGAGATCTCAGATTATGTAGCCCAGGCTGGTATGACCCTGACCCTGAGCAGTATCCTACCTTCACCAAGAATGATGCCACAATACAGAGACAAAATGATCAGTTTTAATAATTGGCTTAATTGCTGGTGTCATTCTAAGGGGATCCAATGTCTGTCTGCCTGGAATGACATGCTTGCGAAGCCACGCTGCCATGAGGGCGGCTTGCACCTGTCACCCCTGGGTTTCCAGATATTGGCAAAGGCTCTTGCCACCCCCCATAGTGCCTTTTTTAGACAAGGCTCAAATTCTAAACCCACCGCCCTAGAAAACAATAATGGAAAAAAACTAAGGGTAATGCTGCTCAATGCCAGAAGTCTAAATCTCAAGATGCACGCCCTCGAAGCCCTCCTCAGTATGGAGAACATCGATGTCTGTGCTGTGACTGAAACCTGGTTCAAGGCTCCTGAGAGCACCCCGGCACCCGGCACTATCAGGTTTTACCTCATATCATGCGTTCCTGCCCCAAAACCCGGACCGTACCACAAAAGGAGGGGGTGTATCCATATTCATAAAGGATACCCACACCTCCAGGCTGGTGGCAACTCATGAAGCATCAGAGACCATTCAGGTGCAATTAACCATAGGCAAAACTGCTCTACAGTTTGTAGCATGTTACAGGCCACCCTCTCAAACTCAGGAACCCCACACAGCCTTCCTGAAGACACTGGAGAGTATAAATGTCTCTTCAAACACCATCATATTGGGTGACTTCAACTACCCAAACAGACTGGGAACATTACTCAAGCCCCAATACCCTAGCCCAAAGGTTCCTGGAGTTCATAAACTCAAATGCTATGGAACAACTTGTCACCATTCCCACAAGAGGTGAAAATATACTAGACCTGATGATCACAAACATGGGGACAAGATGCTTCCACACAGGAAGTATATCCCTCATTGGTGAGATCAGACCATAAACTAATCTCACTGGAGATCCACATCCCGCCCCCACCCCCAACAAAAAAGACCACAGTGAAGAACTTCTCAAAAGCCAACTTCACACTTAAGACTGGTGTGGTATCCTTCAAGGCCCCTGAGCCATTGGAAACCACAACCCATGCTGCTGAATCCCTTACAAATGCTTTCTACGAGCACCTCCAGGATTGCATGGATCAAGCAATCCTAAATAAAATAAAGACCCTTTCCACCAAAGGCAAGCGCCCGATCTGGTGGACCCCAGCCATAAACAAACTTTACAACAAGAGGAGAAAGCTACTAAAAGATAGAGCAAAATCCCTAAAAGGGAAGACCTCTCTGATCAATACTAGTAAAAAACTACGATCACTCATAAAATCATCTAAGGCCAACTTTGAGAGAAAAATCGCCAAGGACTCAAAAGACAATCATAAGGCCTTCTTTAGCTATGTTAGAAATCTGGGTGGAAACTCTCAGATATGCTCAGAATTACTCCAAAATGATTCAAAAATCACTGAACCCACAGACATTGCAAACATACTGGCAGACAGGTTCAGTGAAAATTTCTCCCCTCCCTCCCCCCCAAAAGGAGAAATATCTATCCCAGCAGAGTGTAGCCTCCCAATCATCTCAAATGCCCAGGTGAGAGCTGCTCTCTCTAAAGCTAAAAACACAGCATCAATGGGACCGGATGGTGTCCCTGGCTGTGTGCTACACGAGCTCAATAAGGAAGTAAACCCACACATAAGGCTGCTGTTTAATCTTAGCCTTACCACAGGATACGTACCCAAAGAGTGGCGTACGGCAACTGTGGTCCCACTCCATAAAGGCGGTGCTTCTACGGACCCTGGTAATTACCGCCCCATAAGCTTAACAAGCCTGGTCTGCAAAGCTATGGAGAGGATCATAATGGAACCCCTAAATAAAGACATAGGGGACCTACAGACATTGGATCCTACCCAATTCGGCTTTGTCAAGGGCAGATCATGCCTCTTGAACTTGGTCGACGTTTTTTGAAACGGTCACCAAGGCCATTGAGGGTAAGGCAGTTCACACAGCCTACCTTGACCTTGCAAAAGCTTTTGACACAATACCCCACTCTGCTATCGTAGAAAAGCTCACCAGCTTAAATGTAAACCCATATGTCACAAGATGGGTTGCAAACTGGCTCAAGGACAGAACTCACAGGGTTAGAGTTGCTGGTGCCATGTCAGACTCCAAGCCGGTCACAAGCTGTGTCCCACAGGGCTCGGTCCTGGGCCCCCTCTTGTTCGGCATCTACTTTTCAGAAGTGCAGGCAAACATAGGAGGATTGTGGCTGACAAAGTTTGCAGATGACTGCAAACTGGGCGCCATAGTTGAAAATCCATCAGACACAGATATCCTTCAGAGAGGTCTCATAGAAACGGATAACTGGTGCCAGAGCCATGGCCTTAAGCTAAGCGCCAAAAAATGTATAGTCATACCCTTTGGTAAAAACAAGGTAACCCCAAGTTACCACATAGGTGGCAATCCATTAAGCACAGAAGAGGTTATCAGAGACCTGGAGACCCAAGTTGACAGTAACCTTTCTTTTGGCACTCACATTGCCAAACTGGTTAGGAGGACCTTCTACATTGCCCACCTGATTATGAAGGGATTCACATCCAGATCAAGGGAGGTCATTGTTCCCCTGTACTCTTCACTTATCCGACCAATGATAGAGTACAATGCCCCATTCAGAATACATCTTACCAGACACCTGCAGCAATTGGAAAGACCCCAAAAGTTCCTCACCAAAAGGATAAAGGGGCTCAAAAATATGCCATATGCTGCCCGACTGAAGAAACTCCAGCTCTATTCAGTCGGATACAGTCTGCTCAGAGGTGACCTGTGCCTGACATACAAGGCCATGTCCAACCTGGAATTAATGGACATGCTCCACCTCAAAAAATCCAAATCCACCAGAGCCACAAGAGCAAGAGACTTAAACCTCAACACGGATATAAATAGGATGTGCTGGAGGGACAGATTCATCACCCAGAGACTCCCTATGCTGTGGAACAGAATCCCGGTCCATGTGAGACTGAGCACCTTGCTGGCTCTGTTCAAGAGGAATCTTGACCAGTGGATGGGAGATTGTAGGTTTACCCCGGGGATCATCTCTGTATCACTGCTGGACAGAGGCACGGCAAACTAATGGGTATAGTATTCTTCAACCTAAGGGGTGGTGAAAGCCACACATCTGGCTAGGCTTATAAATGCCCTAGGGCAGATAGCCTAGTATGAACCTATGAACCTAGTCTACTTCTGATCCAAAGACATGGTCTTCGAGTCTGACTGCTGCTGTGATCAGTACCAGCTGTCTTGGACCCAGAAAGATCTCTGAATTGAGGTGTCTGTTACATCCAGTGGCCCTGTCTAGTCTGAAGTTTTTGGAGCTGTCCTTCCCCCTTGAAGTTTTGGCACTTGACTGCTAGGCCCTGGTGTTGGCTTTAGCCCAAAGTCAGGCAGTGCTTCAAGACCAGTCTATAATCTAGTTTTTATTTCTGTCTGGAGAGTTTTCTCTCATACTAGGGAGCAGGTTTCCCTTTGCTGCTCAGATCAGCCCCTAACCATAAAAACTCTGGGTCCTAATCCTACTTTTTTTTTTTTTTTTTTTTTTTTATCCCATTGGGATATCTAGCACCTCTGAGATCTGCATTGTGGACTCCCATTCTGCTTTAGAGTCCTCACCAGAACACCCAACTGGTGAAGTCCCACAGAAACATTTGTGCAAGAAGAGGCATGTTGAATTTCCCCATCACCCAAGGAGTCCTTTAGTGAAGATCTGATGCTCTCTCTTCCACCTGTTCCTCAATGGATGGATCTTTGGATCCGACTTCGGCCACTCTAGACTTCAGGATCCACAGCACTGGCTCCTCCCATTACCCGTAATCCCTTCATATCACCAACATTACCTTGGATCTCGTTTGCCACTAGTTGAAAATGGACATGGTCTGCTTTACTCAGGCTTGCGTCGGCAAGTTTTTTGAAATTTTTAGCACACTAGTAGATGTATCTCATTTTAGAATTTTCTTTCTCTCTTTCTCAAAAAAAAATCCTGTTTGTGCCATTGGTGAGTCTCTCTATGCGTGTGTGTCTCATGCCCTTTCTGGTAATGTAAGGTAGGGCACGGTCATCTTTTCTTACTAATCTTAGTTACCAACATTATTATTATTATTGTTTTTATTTTTGTCTTCTGGTAGTGGTGTTTTCTCTCTGTTATGGCCGAGAAGCCATCAAGCTTTAAAAAGTGTTTATGGCCTGTGGTCACAAAATCCCTATTTCTGGTTCATTAGAAGTATGTGTATTGTTTGGGTTCAGCCCATCCTGATGAGGATTATGCTGCTTGTATGGTGTTTGGTCAGCAGGCCATCATTGAATGTCACAACAGATTTGGTGCTGAGGGGACTTGCCCCAGCAAGAGATTCGTCCGATCTTTACTCTCTGCTCCTGTAGCCTCCCTGTCTGTTAAGATGTTCTCTAACAGACATAAAGGGGAGAAGAGTTATGACAAGCCCAGTGAGAAGGGCAAGGGGTCTAGAAAAGCACTTCCCCAACCACTCTTCCTTTTCTCTGGCTTCTTCAGCTATGATCCCAAAACTTGCAAATTCTTTGGATCTGACCCCCACATCAGATCTGATAGTTATAGAGCCTCAAACTCTGACTTTTTCCCTAGGTTGCACTCCCCTTCTTACAGGAGAGACCAGTACAAAGATCGTCCAGACCTCCCTCTACTTCTTCCTCTGTCAGAGTAGTCTAATCTACCAGAAGTAGATGTGGATGGGATGATGAAGTTTCTCAGGACCCAGATTCATTTGGGAGTTCTACCTTCGTCTGACCCATCATCTTCAGTGCTTCACCCCTTCATGTGGTCACTCCTACCCATATCTGTCTTTAGGGTTTGGGGACCTTGGATCTGGGTATCACCCAAGGGTTGTCCTTGTCTCATTCTAAGGCTTGCCCATTTTTTCACTCCAGTGACCTCTCTGATCCATCCAGATCTGAGTGCTTTGGATCCAGAGGGTTCTCTGAGCCAAAGTATCTGTGACTGATCTAGGGGTAGGGGATTATGTCAGAAATTGTTGGAGCCTTCCCTCAGCTCAGAACTTGACATTTGTTTACTGGAAAGTCTGACTTTGAATTAAGCCAATCTTCAGCAGATGCCAGGGGAGAAATGCTCAAGATGCATGTCTTTGTAATGTGGGAGGAAACTGGAGCACCCGGAGGAAACCCATATAAACGCAGGGAGGACATGCATTCTTCGCACAGAAGAAACCCCAGCCAAAAAATAAACCAGGGAACCTCTTGCAGTGAGGTGAAAACACTACCACTGCACCAGAAGAAGAAACTTTGAAGCTAGATTGTTCAGGTCTGCCATCTGCTTTGGAACAGAGCTAGATCAGGTACTAAGCATCACTTGGTGTTTAATATGGCTCCCACTGGGGGTGACCTTAGTTTATCCCCTCGCAGTCTGCTTTTAAGGCAGTCAAGAGCAGTCTCCTTTTCTGATAAGTGGATTTCCTGTGTACTGTTGCTGTGCCCATCTCCCAGTGAAATGCACTGTGTCCAGATCATGCTGTTCCTATCCCATTGGGACAGCTGGTTCCATTGAGCCTCAAGATCATCCACATTCAGGACTTCACTCTGTCTCCAGAGACCTCTCTGGAGCATCCCACCACTGAGGTATCTTGGAAATATACATGAAAGAGGAGACGCAACCCTCCCCTCAGGTGTCTCTTGCCAAAGACGCATGTTTAGATGAAGGGGAGTGGGTCCCCTGATCCCCTCCTGAAGACATTTCATTCAGGTAAATTATCAGACTTTTGAGGCAGGTGCTTGGTCTTCCAAAGCCTACACTCAGGAATCTGTTCTTGAGGCCTTCATATCTGGCTTAGCTGCTACTTGGCTGGTTCCTCCCATGGATGAGATGGTAGATTTAATCTCTAGGTAGGCATAGAAGGAGCCGGATGTGGCTGAACTGATGCCATGTAAACCTGGTAAATTTCATGTTTTACTGAAAGATTGTCTGCATTGGAGTAAAGGCCAGGCTGTGAATTCCATGGTAGCTGCAGCCACCAAAAATGAGCTGACTGAAGTGAGCCCATCTGTACTTCAGCGATCTTCACTCTGGCTGAGCTGAATTATTTGGCATGTATGGCAAGATTTCAGAGAGATTTGACCAAAGAGCTCATCAGATCTTTCTGGGTCCATTTCTGTGGAGGGCAAGAACACTCTGGACTTGCAACTGGCCCCTCTTCAGTCTCTTTCCAGTGTCTGCGTTTCATCTCTAATGCAACTTGAAGCATTTCAAGAACTACATGTGCAGGTATTACCATAAGGAGACATGCTTGGATGCACTTGTGTGTGTTGAGAGTATGGCAGTGGGTGATGGCTTCCTCTAACTTTCTGACAGCAACACACAAATCAGGAAAATCCAGTTTCTGGCAGACAGGTTGACAAGATGTATCCTAACTTGACTAGTTCCTCAATATGATGGCGGTGGAACAGATTTTGTCAATAGGTTCCAACCATGGTGCCCCTTTCTGGCCTTGACAGGTGTGATTTCATTTTCTTTGGCCACATTTTGTTACACCCTCCCTGGGTGCTGAATCCTTCTTTCGATTATTTGGACTGCCTCTCCTAGACATTCAGGCACTCTTGTAGACCATTTGGTTTCTCCACTTCCTATAATCAGTCGTTCCAGGCTTTCTTCCCATCATCCATTTTCTTCCCAAAGATTGTCTACCAGAAAAATTTTCTAGAGTAAGTGGAAGAGATTTTCTGTCTAGCCCGCCCATAGGAATCTAGACTCTTCTCAGCCCCTCCCCAGCTGTCTTAGACTTTCTATCTTCTGTGTTTCATAATAGGGCCAGTTATTCTATGATTAAAGTCCAGTTAGCATTGGATTCAGATTTTCATGTTGGAGAAAATCATTCGACCTTAGCCGGTCTTGGATTATCCAAAGCTTTCCTTTGGGGTCCCTTCCTTTGACCTCCACTTAGGGATCCTAATCCTCCTTGGGATGTGACAATTTTGCCTTGACCCAACCAGTCTTTGAACTTGCTGCCAAGGTGGACATCAAAATTATTTATTTGGAAAACACCTTCTGGTGACATTTACTTCAGCTCTGAGGTTATCAGAGGTGCAGGCCTTGTCCTTCAAGCCTCCTTTTATTTTCCACAAGGATAGAGTATCCCTGCGAGCAAGTCCATCATTCATCCCCAAGGTAACTACTGTGACTTAGTGAACCAGTGCGTCAACTTGCTGGTTTTCTTTCCAGATCTTTTTATTTATTTATTTATTTTTATTTTACATTTGTTGACCAGGCTAGTCTAACTGGATATATGTCCATTTTCAGTAGAGGCCCGGGGAGAAAAGCTGCAATCCTGAATAGTGACAATGTTAAACATATATGTAAAAAAGACATTTAAAATCGCATAAAGTTAGAACATTGGTAAAAAGCAATTATAATACTCTGGTTATAAACTCTGAAAATATTACTGTAAAAAAATATACTAAAAAAAACAAAATTATTAGAGTAAAGAAAACTATTATACTAAATACAATAGTTGGCAGGAGTACAACCCAATAAAGCGAGAAAAAGGGTTTTATGTTATATAAAATTGCTAAGAAGAAAATAGTACCTAGATTAGGTAGCATAGGATAGAGTAGGGAAAGGTGTTAGAGAAGGAAGGAGGAAAGATATCAGTCTGGGTTAGCACACTGGCAAAGCCAATGAGTTTTAAGATGTTCTTTGGGGTGTTTTTTAAATAGAGGAGTAGACACTAAGACTGATAGTTCAGAAGGAAGTTGATTCTAGTTTTTACCTGCTGTGATAGAGAAAAGTGAGTCACCAGCTTTGTTGTTGGATTTAGTTGTGGAAACTAGGAGTTTATTAGCCGAGCGTAGTGTAGCAAGATTTTTATATGCTGTAATCAGATTAGAAAGGATAGGGGTGTTAGGGCGGTATAGGATCTTTTGAGTGATAAGTATTTGTTGACAGAATATATGGTTTCTAGTTCTAGCCATCCAATTTGTTTGAGGTTGAGGCAGTGGTGAGTTTTGAAGGGGGAGCATGTAATTAATCTAGCTATGCTATTATAACAGGTGACAAGTTTGGAGAGGTTATTTTTTGATAGGTTAGTATATATAGAAAAGGGTAGAATTGAGGTGGGTTTGTGCAATAGTTTTCCTGGCAGTAGGGGTAAGGAAGGGTTTAATTCTATAGAGGGTACCGAGTTTTTCGTTAATGGACTTTATGGTGGTGTTGTGGTCATCAAAGTTGAGACTATTATCAATTGTAACTCCTAGTAGGCGGGTTGTAGAATCTGGGGCTATGTTGGCAGCATTGTTAGAGGTTACAGAGAAGGATGGAGTGGGTGATTTATGAGTAGGGGTAAAAAGGAGTGTTTTGTTTTTTTTGGGATTTAGTAGGAGACAGTGTTGCATAAACCAGTTCAACATTATGAAGAACAGTTTGGGTGAGGGACTGGAGAGAGTCTTATGTTCTTGTCTGAATAAATTAAGGTGGAATCGTCTGCATATTGAATGCAGGTGGCTTGAGGAATATTTGTGTAGATCGTTAATAAATAAGGAAAACAGAAGGGGACCCAAGATGGAGTCTTGGGGTACCCCAATATTAACAGGAAGTAGTGAAGACAGATTGTCATCCCAAAGGACTGCTTGCTTTCTATTATTCAGATAAGAAGTAAACCATTGTAATGCTTGTGGTACAAGAGGAAGGATCTTTAGTTTGTCTAAAAGTAAGTTATGGTTAACCATATCAAAGGCTTTTGACAGGTCAATGAATAGTTCAGAGGAAAAGGAGTTATTGTTGCGATTTTTATTTATATAGTCTGTGAAAGATAGTAGGGCAGTTGTGGTGCTATGGAATGGCCTGAAGCCATGTTGGCAGTTGGCCAATTGGTTATTTTGTAGTGGGTAGTTAAGTAGTTGTTTGAATAGATTTTTCCTTAATCTTAGCTATTGGGGAGAGTAAGGCAATAGGCCATACGTTAGATAGTTCAGTAGAAGACCCTCCTTTATGTAGACGGATGATGTGGGATACTTTCCATATGGATGGAATTTTGCCTTCTGAGATGGTTCTGTTAAGGATAGAGATGGGATAGTCTATAGCTTTTGCAGCAATTTGTAGGTATTCAGATGGGAGACTGTCAGCAGAAGGGGTACAAGGTTTCAGTTTTTGAAGTAGCTTACAGATGAGAGAGGTAGGTACAGGTTGTATTTGAAAGGTAGGTGATATAGTCTTGGAAGAATTTATTGGAGAAGCAGTAAAGGGAGGTAAAGAATTGGCTAGGGTTTGAATGGCTTATGTAAAGTAAGTGTTAAAGGCATCCGGGATCTGGTTGGAGTTATGGTTAAAACCTGCAGGGGTAGCAGAGTGACCTGGATGAAGAAGTTTGTTAATCCCTGACCAAAACTTTTGTGGAGTTTTGTTGACTGGTTTGTTGTAGGTGAAGGTAGAAGTCTTTTGTCTGAGTATCTTTCTTGGTGGCATTTCTTAAAGGAGCATCTTTTGTCTAATTTGTTTTGTGAGCCATGTGGCAGGTTTGGATCTTATTCTAGTAGAACGAAGAGGAGCATGGTAATCTAGGATTTGAAGAAATTTTCTTTCCAATAAAGAATGTATGCTTCACTTGCTGGATGTGCATCACTAACTCTTTCTACCTCTATTGTACCATCTAAATGGAAAGTGGATACAAGACAAGTGGCCTGCCAGACTACAGCATCTACATATCAACATGAAGGAGATGTTAGCAGTCCAGTTGCATTAATGGCTTTCAAGGAGTTACTTCTTCCAGGGCAGGTGTTGATTCTAACAGACAACACAACTGTCATGTGGTACATCAACAAGCAGGGGGAACACATTCTTATCCTCTATGCAGGCAAGCAATGATTTTATGGGAGACTGCTAAGCTTGCAACTAACTCTTCAGGCAAGGTTTCTGCCAGGAGCACAGAACTCCTTAGCAGATGTGTTAAGCAGACAAATCATGGATCCCCACAGTGGAAACTGGATCTTCATGTATTTCCAGAAATTGACAGTGTCATGGGGAACTCCAGACATAGATCTGTTCGCTTCTCCACTAAACCACCAGCTGCCAAAGTTTTGCACAAAGGGGTTTCATCACACAGCTTGGAAAGTGGATGCTCTGTCTTTCAGTTGGTAAAACCTTCATGTGTATGCCTTTCCACCTCTGCCTCTTCTTCCAAAGGTGCTATTAAAAGTCAGACAAGACAAGCCAAGGATGATTTTTGATAGCTCCACATTGGCTCGGCAACACTGGTACCCACTACTAAGGAGTCTGGTAAGGAAGCCTCCATGGCCTTTACCTTTGATTCCTCATCTGTTATCTCAGAAGGACTGTCATCTGCTCAGTGTCAAGCTTCACTCTCTTCATCTAACAGCCTGGCATATTCTGTGTTGAAACACAGCAGGTCTCAACTTCCTCAACAAGTTTTAAATGTGATTATGGAAGCTAGAAGACCTAGTACAAGGAAAGTGTACGCAGAAAAATGGAAGAGATTTTTATTTTGGAGTACAGCAAAGAATTTGGAGATTTCTGAGCCTAATTTGAGTGTGGCTCTTCAATATCTTACTGAGTTATTGGACAAAGGTTTGTCCTCTTCCATTAAGATTCATGCTGCAGCAATTTCAGCTCACTATGATTGTGACCCACCATTGTTTTAGCATCCTTTGTTCAAGCAGTTTCTTAGAGGGCAAAGAATATAAGACCCCATTAGAGCTCCTACTCCTGCTTGGGATCTCAATTTTGTGTTGGAAAAACTTACTCTACAACCTTTTGAGCCTCACGGCTACTGCTGAATGAAATACTTGTCATGGAAGACTGCTTTTCTGTTGGCTATTACTTCTGCAAGAAGGGGTGTCTGAGTTGCAGGCCCTTATGGCAGTAGAGCCCTTTTGATTTTCCATAAGGATAGGGTATCATTACGTACTAATCCTTCCTTTATGCCTAAGGTGGTTTCTGGTGTGGCTTTAAACCAAACTATTCATTTGCCTACTTTTTATGCAGACCCCAAAATAAAGGGAAAAGATTTTGCACACTTTAGATGTACACAGGCAATTGCGTTATTATTTAAGCAGGACTAAGGATTTTAGGCAGTCTCAGCAGTTGTTTGTTTCTTTTGCTTTGAGTTAGGGCTAGCCTGTGTCAAAACAAACTATTTCTAGGTGGATTGGGTTTTGCATTGCATTTTGTTATTCCCATCATGGCAAGGAGATTCCAGCTGGGATTAGGCCTCATTCCACTAGGGCTACTGCCACTTCAACAGCATTTCTAAGGGGTGGCAACTAAGGATATTTTGGAGGCAGCTACTTGGAGTTCAGTGCATACTTTCTCTAAGCATTATCACCTTCCTATCTACTCTAAGTCTAGGGCTGGTTTTGCCACAGCTGTTTTGCAAGGCATGTTGTCAGCTCCTACTTCTTTATGATTTGCCAGCCTCCTTACCTCTGCTTTGGGATTCTACCAATAGTAAGGACTGCAGCAATGTGGAGCGAAGAACATAGTACAGTTTTGTACCTACCATAAATGTAGATGTTCGAGGATCCACATTGCTGCAGTCAACCCTCCCTCCTTCCCTCTGTGTTTTAGGGGTGGTTGTGTAGGTGAGGTTATATGTTGATATTTTTGTATATTTTTGTATATATTGTACATATTTTGGGTGCAGGTATTTTGGGCCTTGTCTTTTTAGGGTCTTCTGACATCTGGGGCAAGAAAAGACTGAGGATATGGCGTCGGTCATGCGCATTAGTACCCTGACGTACTGTCGTCAGTCTAATGCGCCCTGACCGGCGTCAATATACTCTGGTATTCGGGCCGACTGGACAGCGGACTACCCAATAGTAAGGACTGCAGCAATGTGGATCCTCGAACATCTACATTTATGGTAGGTACAAAACTGTACTTTTTCTTTCCAGATCTTTTTATTATTTATTTATTTATTTTATTTTACATTTGTTGACCAGGCTAGTCTAACTGGATATATGTCCATTTTCAGTAGAGGCCCGGGGAGAAAAGCTCCAATCATGAATAGTGACAATGTTAAACATATATGTAAAAAAGACATTTAAAATCGCATAAAGTTAGAACATTGGTAAAAAGCAATTATAATACTCTGGTTATAAACTCTGAAAATATTACTGTAAAAAAATATACTAAAAAAAACAAAATTATTAGAGTAAAGAAAACTATTATACTAAATACAATAGTGGGTACGAGTACAACCCAATAAAGCGAGAAAAAGGGTTTTATGTTATATAAAATTGCTAAGAAGAAAATAGTACCTAGATTAGGTGGCATAGGATAGAGGAGTAGGGAAAGGTGTTAGAGAAGGAAGGAGGAAAGATATCAGTCTGGGTTAGCACACTGGCAAAGCCAATGAGTTTTAAGATGTTCTTTGGGGTGTTTTTTAAATAGAGGAGTAGACACTAAGACTGATAGTTCAGAAGGAAGTTGATTCTAGTTTTTACCTGCTGTGATAGAGAAAAGTGAGTCGCCAGCTTTGTTGTTGGATTTAGTTGTGGAAACTAGGAGTTTATTAGCCGAGCGTAGTGTAGCAAGATTTTTATATGCTGTAATCAGATTAGAAAGGATAGGGGTGTTAGGGCGGTATAGGATCTTTTGAGTGATAAGTATTTGTTGACAGAATATATGGTTTTCTAGTTCTAGCCATCCAATTTGTTTGAGGTTGAGGCAGTGGTGAGTTTTGAAGGGGGAGCATGTAATTAATCTAGCTATGCTATTATAACAGGTGACAAGTTTGGAGAGGTTATTTTTTGATAGGTTAGTATATATAGAAAAGGGTAGAATTGAGGTGGGTTTGTGCAATAGTTTTCCTGGCAGTAGGGGTAAGGAAGGGTTTAATTCTATAGAGGGTACCGAGTTTTTCGTTAATGGACTTTATGGTGGTGGTGTGGTCATCAAAGTTGAGACTATTATCAATTGGAACTCCTAGTAGGCGGGTTGTAGAATCTGGGGCTATGTTGGTAGCATTGTTAGAGGTTACAGAGAAGGATGGAGTGGGTGATTTATGAGTAGGGGTAAAAAGGAGTGTTTTGTTTTTTTTGGGATTTAGTAGGAGACAGTGTTGCATAAACCAGTTCAACATTATGAAGAACAGTTTGGGTGAGGGACTGGAGAGAGTCTTATGTTCTTGTCTGAATAAATTAAGGTGGAATCGTCTGCATATTGAATGCAGGTGGCTTGAGGAATATTTATGTGTAGATCGTTAATAAATAAGGAAAACAGAAGGGGACCCAAGATGGAGCCTTGGGGTACCCCAATATTAACAGGAAGTAGTGAAGACAGATTGTCATCCCAAAGGACTGCTTGCTGTCTATTATTCAGATAAGAAGTAAACCATTTTAATGCTTGTGGTACAAGAGGAAGGATCTTTAGTTTGTCTAAAAGTAAGTTATGGTTAACCATATCAAAGGCTTTTGACAGGTCAATGAATAGTTCAGAGGAAAAGGAGTTATTGTTGCGATTTTTATTTATATAGTCTGTGAAAGATAGTAGGGCAGTTGTGGTGCTATGGAATGGCCTGAAGCCATGTTGGTAGTTGGCTAATTGGTTATTTTGTAGTGGGTAGTTAAGTAGTTGTTTGAATAGATTTTTCCTTAATCTTAGCTATTGGGGAGAGTAAGGCAATAGGCCATACGTTAGATAGTTCAGTAGAAGACCCTCCTTTATGTAGACAGATGATGTGGGATACTTTCCATATGGATGGAATTTTGCCTTCTGATATGGTTCTGTTAATAAGGATAGAGATGGGATAGTCTATAGCTTTTGCAGCAATTTGTAGGTATTCAGATGGGAGACTGTCAGCAGAAGGGGTACAAGGTTTCAGTTTTTGAAGTAGCTTACAGATGAGAGAGGTAGGTACAGGTTGTATTTGAAAGATAGGTGATATAGTCTTGGAAGAATTTATTGGAGAAGCAGTAAAGGGAGGTAAAGAATTGGCTAGGGTTTGAATGGCTTATGTAAAGTAAGTGTTAAAGGCATCAGGGATCTGGTTGGAGTTATGGTTAAAACCTGCAGGGGTAGCAGAGTGACCTGGATGAAGAAGTTTGTTAATCCCTGACCAAAACTTTTGTGGAGTTTTGTTGACTGGTTTGTTGTAGGTGAAGGTAGAAGTCTTTTGTCTGAGTATCTTTCTTGGTGGCATTTCTTAAAGGAGCATCTTTTGTCTAATTTGTTTTGTGAGCCATGTGGCAGGTTTGGATCTTATTCTAGTAGAACGAAGAGGAGCATGGTAATCTAGGATTTGAAGAAATTTTCTTTCCAATAAAGAATGTATGCTTCACTTGCTGGATGTGCATCACTAACTCTTTCTACCTCTATTGTACCAACTCCTTCAGGAAGAGAGTGAGTATTTTGTCTCCTTTTCTGAAGTTAAGCTGGGACGACCAGTTTCAACAATATCTTTAGCTATATGGTTATCTGACTGGATCTCTGTTTATCAAGAAAAAGGCCGGTCAATGCCTAGGCCAGTAAAGGCTCATTCAATTAGATCTGGACTGACTTGGCCTTCTTTTCTAGGGCCTCCTTTGATATTTGTGCTGCTGCCACTTGGTTTTAAGGTTCACACATTCATTTTATTTCTCATTAGAAGTTGGATTTGCTCTCCTGGAATAAAATAACTTTTGGTTCAGCTATCCTTTTGGAACATTCTTCCATGAGGCCACCCCAAGAGCTAAGTAGCTGGGGGCTCTGTCCCATCTATTGAACAAATGACAGAAGAGACATTGGTTATGAAAGTTGTGTACTTTAACATAACAAAAAATCTGTGTTCCTTCATTTTAACTTCTGCGCTCCTTTCCCCTCCCCTCTCATTTTATGGGAGATATTTTCCTTTGCTTCTGGTAGGACACAACAATATTACGGTATGTCCTTTACTCTAGTGCCAGAGCAGAACCTTGTTTCCCAAGTTCCTTTGTATTTGAAGGGTTTTCTATAAATACCAATATGTTTTTTTCTTTGTCTTAGGGTTTGAAGGCAAACTTGATCTGAGGACATGTTGGGAATAGGAAGGGGTTGTGGGTGAAGAGAGGAGCTTGAGCTGTTGATTCTAGAGTAGCTGAAATATGATCCAAAGAGCCATCTGTTCAGGAAGGACAAAAGCAGAGTTCCAGTACATAGCTTTCATATATAGACTTGAATGGGGGGGGATCCCCACAAGATCCCCACAAGATCCCCTTTGAGGATGTCACATTTGGAGTAATCCTTGAACTGCTTGGATAGAAAGGAGGGTGGTCTTTTGTAGCCCCATCCCAGGAGGGATCTATTTTTCAAGGCTTTCAGGACTGGGCAGTGTACTACCAATTCCGAGCACTGCCCTTTGGTCCCCTCCCCCCAGGTTTTCAGCTAGTGCAGGGTAGTCATGGCAGCCTGGCTCAGGCTGCAAGGGTTCCATGTCTTTTCTTACCTGGAGAATTTGCTCCTAACCACTTCCATAAGAGCATCTTTAGTCAGGGCTAGGGTTACCTTACTCCAGCTGTACAGCTCCTTGGGAATCGCAGCAAACTATCGTCCATAGGCTACCACTTGGAGACAGGTTTTCACATTGCAAGACTACCAGTCTTCAGTTTATCAGCCCTGCAGGTTATAGCAGTTTCCTTGATCTCTTGCCCAAAGAAACTCTACTTATCTTATTCTCAAACTCTTAAGACACTTGACTGCCGCCATCTGCTTGGTTTCCCTAGTAAGGTGCTATATGAGGGTTCTGCAGTGGACATTGGCGGTGCAGTGGTCTTATCTGATGCATCTAGTGGAGTTCCCCCATTGTGATGATGGCAGTCTGTAGAAATCTGATTAGGTGGTAGTTGGGAGTCTCCCTTGATGACTGCTGGGACCCCTTTCCTCCGTAGCCCCACATTTGTATTTTCATAAAGACAGGGTGCCCCTCCGCATGAATCCATCCTTTCTTCCTAAGGTAGCTAAAAATAACAAATTTGAATCGGTCCATTCACTTGCCCGTTTTGTTTTTTTTTGCTTTTTTTTTTCCTGAATTTTCTGACAATGGGAGTTAGCTACTGCATTGTTTTGATGTATATAGACAATTGAGATTTTACTTTGACAGAACCAAGACTTTCGGAAAGTCTGAACAATTTTTTTGCTTCCTTTTCCAAGACCTGTTTGGGGATGCCAGTGTCTATCTGATTTGTATTTCTTTTGGGTATAGTTTGAAAAGTCCTCGCAGGGTAAACTGAAAGATCATTCTACTAGAGCTATGACTACTTTTACAGCTTTCTTTTCTAGACCTGCATGGGATGATGTTTGTTCCACTGCTGCTAGGGTGAGCCCTCACACCTCTGTGTGTTGCTACAGGTTGAACATTCATTCATTCATTCATTCATTCATTCAAGGTCCACAGCTTCTTTTGGTGTCGCCATATTGTGCAGTATCCTTCCATGAGACATCGGGGTTTTATGTGGCTGGGGGACTCAGTCCCACAGGTTGAATCAAAGCAAAAAAGATGGCATCTGATACAAAAGTTTTATGTACTTATGACCATACATCCATGTTCTCTCTTTCCATCTAGTTCATCATTCCCTCCCTCTTGCCCCTTCATTATGACAAGTTTATTGATCATGGTGTGACTGAGTTAGGAGGTTGTTTTTCCCTCTTATATTGAGGTCTTAAGTATTTTACCATAGTGAAATTGAGCACTGTTGGTAGTATGGGGCAAACTCTATCTGAAGTAATCTTGAATGAGGGGTTATGGTTAGAGGCAGAACGCAACAGGCTGAATTCTTTGTATGGCCAGTCTAGAATCGGAGTTTGATCCAATAATGTACACTCTGAACCAGACAGAGTCCACATGGATCTATCATTTGTGGTAACTATGTAACTTTGCTTTTCAAACTCTTAGGTTCATACTAGGCTATCTGCCCTAGGGCATTTATAAGCCTAGCCAGAATGTGTTTGGCTTTCGCCACCCATTTTAAATTAATTTTGCTATGCCCTTTTTCGAGGTTAGTATACTGTGCCTCTGTCTAACAGTGGCACAGAAGTGATACCCAGGTTAAACCTACGATCTCCCATCCACTCATCAAGATTCCTCTTGAAGAGAGTCAATGGGGGACTCTGCCTAACCTGGACTGAGATTTTATTCCAGAGTGAAGGGAGCCTCTGGGTTATGAATCTGTCCCTCCAGCATGTCCTATTTATTTCATTGCTGAGGTTAAAGTCTCTCGAGCGCGTAGCTCGATGGGGTTTAGATTTTCTGAGGTGCAGTATGTCCATTAATTCCGGGTTGGACATGGCTTTATACGTCAGGCACAAGATCGCCCCTGAACAGGCAGTATGCCACTGAGTAGGGCTGGAGTTTCTTTAACCGGGCAGCATATGGCATCTGTTTGAGCCCTTTGATCCTCTTGGTGAGGTACTTTTGGGGTCTTTCCAGTTGCTGCAGGTGTCTGGTAAGGTACATCCCAAAAGGGGCATTGTACTCAATTATGGGCCTGATGTGGGATGAGTAAAGAGGCATGATGACCTCCCCTGATCTAGATGTGAATCCCTTCATGATTAGGTGGGCTATATAAAATGTTTTTCTAACCACTTTGGCCACGTGGTTGTCAAATGAGAGACTGCTATCAACTTGGGTCCCCAGGTCCCTAATTACTACTGTACTTAATGGATTACCACCTATGTGGTAATTTGTGGGCACTTTGTTTTTGCCAAAGGGGATGACTGTACACTTTTTGGCGTTTAGCTTGAGGCCATGGCTCTGGCACCAGTTGTCTGTTTCTATGAGGCCCTTCTGGAGGATGCTTGTGTCGGCTGGAGAGTCTGTTATGGCGCCCAGTTTGCAGTCCTCTGCAAACTTGGTCAGCCACAGTCCTTCCGTGTTGGCCTGTACCTTCGAGAAATATATACCGAACAAGAGAGGTCCCAGGACTGAGCCTTGTGGGACGCCACTTGTAACTGGTTTGGAGTCTGACATGGCTCCAGCAATTCTAACCATGTGGGTTCTGTCCTTGAGCCAGTTTGCAACCCATCTAGTGACATAGGGGTTTATATTTAATCTGGTGAGCTTATCTATAATGCCTGAGTGGGGTATTGTATCGAAGGCTTTTGTGAGGTCCAGGTAGGCTGTGTGGGCCACCTACCCTCATCAATGGCCTTGGTGATCTGCCCTTAACAAAGCCGAACTGGATAGGATCCTGTGTCTGTAGGTCCCCAATATCTTTGAGGTCCATGATGATCCTTTCCATAGCTTTGCAGACCAAGCTAGTCAGGCTTGTTGGGCGATAGTTTCCAGGATCCGTTGAGGCACCACCTTTGTGGAGAGGGACCACTGTTGCTGTACGCTACTCTTTGGGTACATATCCTGTAGTAAGGCTGAGATTGAACAGTAGTTTAATGTTTGGGTTTAGCTCTTCTTGGAGTTCATGTAGGACGCAGCCCGGGACACCGTCTTGTCCCATTGATGCTTTGTTTTTTGCTTTGGTGAGGGCGGCTCTTACCTGAGCATCTGAGATGTCAGGGGGGCAGCACTCTGCTGGGATAGATATTTGCCCTTTTGGTGGGGGGGGTGGAGAAGTTTGCGCTGAACCTGTCAGCTAGGATGTTGGCAATGTCTATGGGTTCGGTGCATTTTTTGTCATTTTGGACTAATTCTGAGCATATCTGGGAATTCCCACCCAGGTTCCTAACATAACTAAAGAAAGCCTTGTGATTATCCTTGGTGTCCTGTGCAATTTTTCTCTTGAAGCTGGCCTTAGACGATTTTATGAGTGCCCATAGTTTTTTGCTAATACTGATCAGAGATGCCTTCCCTTTTTGGGATTTTGCTCTATCATTTAGTAGCTTCCTCCTTCTATTGTATAGTTTGTTTATGGCTGGGGTCCACCAGACAAGATGTCTGCCTTTGGAGGACTGGGTCTTGGTTTTATTTGGGATTGCATGATCCATGCATTCCTGAAGGTGTTCATAGAATGCATTTATAAAGGATTCTGCGGTCTGGGCCATATTTTCCACAGGCCCGGGGGCTTTGAAGGATTCCATCTCGGTTTTGAGGAATGTGAAATTTGCTTTAAAGAAGTTTTTCACTGTGGTTTTCTGGGCAGGAGGTGGGGTCGGGATGTGAATATCCAGTGAGATTAGTTTATGGTCTGATCTTACCAGTGAGGGATACACTTATGCATTGGATCCCCTTTGAATGACACCAATACTTAAACCAGTTGTTGAAATTGATCATCTTGTCTTCATATTGTGGCATCATTCTTGGTGAGGGTAATATGCTACTCAAGGTCAGGGTCACACCGGCCTGGGCCACGTGCTCAGAGAGCTCCTCTATGTCTCTCTTCATGTAGTCCAGGGAGGTAAGTGTCAGGTCATTCACACCAGCATGGGCAATGACTGAGTCATATTTGTACTTGCCTTGGAGTGACCTGAGTGCTTGTGGCGGATCCTAGCGCCCAACAGGCAGCTCACAGTGACCTTCTCCTTGTTCAGCCTGGTGAGCAGGACGTCAGTGTGCCTGACTATAGTCGCCTATTACAAGGATATCAGGTGTGTTGTTTAGCCTTAAGGGCTGTGGCTGTTGCACGTGTTTTGTTTTGGGTTAGCGGTTGCTTGGGTGTCTGCTTTGGAGGTCTCTGCTGCTTAGGCATATTTTTATTTAGAGCCTCCGAGTATGTTTTTGTATGTTTGTGTTTGGTTTGCTGTCGTGGTAGGTCTATGTGAGACTGGAATTGTAGTGAGTGTGGTTTCCTTCTCCTCCTGACTGGTTACACCAGCACTGAGTTGAGAGAGCTTGGCCTCCAGTTTGGCTATATGGATGCATCTCTCACATGTGTTGGAATTTGTTGGGAGGAGGAGAGGGTCGTCTGTGTACATGAGGCAGTTGTAACATTGCCTCAAGATTCCCAGATTCACCAGCTGGACCGGAGAGGAGATTGACAACTGACCTTTGGACATGCTAGAATAATATTGGGAATTCCTTTATAATTGGAAAAAAAAGGGCCAATGGGGAACAAGGTACTCAAGGGGAGTTTGTGAGGGTGTAGTGCTTTTAATTTTTTAGTGCTGACTTTTATATAATTGCTTTAGTGAGCAAGTGCCAGGTAACTTAAATGCAATGTGTTACAGGTAACTTAAATGCAAAAACGACGAACAGTAACTTTCTTTTAAGTGAAACAAGGAAATAAGTACAGTAAGCAATGCAGATATCACTAGGGATCCACAGAAGCGCTGAAAAGCCGCGTTTTAGGTGGTATTAGCGTTTCAGGGAAATAACAAGCAAACAACAAGCATACAAACAAAGCTAGATTCAGCAGGCCTGGATCTAGTCTATGCTACAGCAAACAAGGTGTACCAATTTCGGTAAGAAACAGTTGAAATATGCAGGCACTATAAGCCTTTAACCAGAAATTCCCAGCTCAGAAGGGCAGAGTCCAGCCTCTCCTCCCACAAGAGTGCAGACCACGAACCTTCTTAATGTAAAATAACTGGCCTGAAGCCCAAGTGCTTAAACCAGAACTAATACACTTTTAGAATAACGGACACTGAGCCCTCAATCAGCAGTTCCCAACTTAGAAGGATGTAAGCTACCTGTCCTGCCACCACAGTGCAGGCCACAAACCTTCCTAATGTAAAACAACTGGTCTGAAGCCCAAGTGCTTAATCCAAGAGACTTAGAATGATAGCTACACTTTAATCAAGTTACTACCAAGCAGTAGTAAATACAATTGAATACTTTAAAGAATGCCTGGATTAGTGCTCAAGTTATACAAACAAAGCTAGATTCAGCAGGCCTGGATCTAGTCTACGCTACAGCAAACAAGGTGTACCAATTTCAGTAAGAAGCAGTTCAAATATGCAGGCACTATAAGCCTTTAACCAGACATTCCCAGCTCAGAAGGGCAGAGTCCAGCCTCTCCTCCCACAAGAATGCAGACCACGAACCCTTTTAATGTAAAATAACTGGCCTGAAGCCCAAGTGCTTAAACCAGAATTAATACAGTTTGAGGGCTCAGTGTCTTATTCTAAATCAGCAGTTCCCAACTTAGAAGGATGTAAGCTACCTGTTCTGCCACTACAGTGCAGACCACAAACCTTCCTAATGTAAAACAACTGGTCTGAAGCCCAAGTGCTTATTCTAAAAGGCTTAGAATGAGTTACACCAAGCAGTAATAGATACAACTGAGTACTTTTAAGATGACGCAAAAGCAAAATAAAGTAGGAAGAAACGCAAATACAGTAAAAGCAGAATCTTTTGTTTTTTCTTCGTTCTGGAAAGGGGAGTCTGTTTATTAGGAAGACTCCTGATCTTCTATACCTTGATGTAAACAGGCTACATATGCTGACTCTTATTGATTTATGTACTAGGCTTCTGAAAAACTAACCCAAAAAAAGACTTCAGAAGTGTTGTGAAGTGCTGAAATTAAGGGAAATGGACAGCGTTTGAGGTGGTAGGTGACATTACTCGCAGGTGAAAGGATACTTGCCCATGGTAAACCTAACCTCCTATTGTGGAACAGAATGGAAAGTAGTAGTGGGATTATTTACCAGACCATGCATTGAATATGGGACCATAAGCAGAGGTTTGAAGCCTTTGAAAAAAAAATTTGTAGAAAGGGTTGAGTAAAAAAGTGATAGAGGGACATCTGTATGGGGTCTAACAGCATCACTTGTACTAATGTAATAGCCAGTTATTTCCTTCCATTGGCAGCTTCTTGTCTCCTTGAATTATTGCGAGGCTACATAAATGGCAGAATGAAATGAATCTATCCAGCCATCCATCCATAACCTTTTTGCACATGGGGTCAGGATGTCATGCCAATTGACTGTTATCTAGAACTAATAATGTTATGCTGTCCTATCTGGCCTTCATTCTTACTTGTTGGGTTTGGAGCCGATCCTCTGCTCTTACTCGGCCGCATACTGTAGCTCGAAGTCTTTCATGTGGCTCCTGGCTGAATAGCTATCCCATAATGCATTGTGTAATTCCACAGATTTCATTTGCCACTCAGTGAGTTCAGACGCTATTCTCCTTAGCGTGGCTATGTTTTGAAAAACTTTTATTTCTTGGACCTTTCTAAATTGTTTGTGCATTATTAGTTATAGGGTGCTTTATTAGATTGAGCTCTCTTGGTATTGTGTGGTGTTGTTTTTGCTGTGTTGCTTTGTTGGCCGTCGCTGTAGGCACAAGGCCTATTTTCTCTGTCCTGTTCATTTGTTGTTAAATGCTATTTAATTGTGGGTTTCCTGGTCTGTTTCTTGGCTCATTGTTAGAGAGCCCAGTACCCGTTTAAATTAGAGGGCACAGCTGTATTTGTTTGTCAAATGTTGGCCTATTCCTGTGCTCTGCTTACTAGTGCTTTAGCAGACCTTTTTATTTAAAAAAAAAAAAAAAAAATTTTTGTGCAATTTGTATCTAGGTAGCGTGCTGTTTTTTCATAGGTTGGTAGTTGTGCTTCTTTCTCACCATGTCTAAAGAATATAAAGAGAAGGAGCCTAAACCCTCGGATAAGTGCCAGAAATGCTCTCAAAAGATGTCCCTAACTGATGGACACAGTATCTGTGTTTTATTGTTTGGGAGCCATTCACCTTCAGGAATCTTGTACCTTTTTGTCATTCCTTCAGCTCCCGTGTTCTACAGGAAAGAAGGAACAAGCTTGTTAGAGGGCTCCTAAAAACTTCTTCTTTTGGTGAAGCTTTGGAAAGCCAGAGTACCTCCTCCAAATAAGTCACCATCTTCTAGGGGGTGAAAAACTTACCAAGAGACCATCATCCTCCTCTTCATCGGCTCATTCGGAGCCACCTCTAAAGCTAGCAAAAACTTCAGAGAAAGCAATCTCTTCGGCTCCACAGCAGTTTGAGCAGAGAGAAAGAGAGAATTCAATTGGCCAAGTGAACTCCTTCGGCTCCACAGACTTTGGAGCCAAGAGAGACTAGTTTTCAGAGCTGGTCCACAGTTACCACTGGTCTCCTACTTTGAGATCCCCCATTTTGGAGAGATCTCACTCGCCATCCTGTTCCTCCAGGTCCAGTAGGAGCTTATCAGATGATGTGGATAGGGTGGTGCGCAGACTTCTGAAGTTGCCAGCACTGCCTACATTTTTTTTGGCTTTGACCTAATTGGCTCCGGAGCCAACTAAGATCCTTCATCCGTGACACTTCCTCCTCTGAGCCAAGCTGGGTCTTTGGAGCCAGAGTGCCAAGTACCGATATGATGTTAAACAGTCCGTTCCGGGACCCCTTCAGGAGTTTTTGGAACAGTTGTCTGCTCCGACACCTTCGGTGCCATCTAAGGTGTCTAGGAGCTGAAGCTCTCCAGTCGGCACTGGGGGGGGGGTGTTCAGACCAGAGTTTCCTTGGTACTGAGGTTACCCCTTGGGGCTTCAGCGTGGGTGAGCTCAGGCTCCTACATAGGTCTCAGAACCGATCTCCTTGGCGCCGAGGATTCCTTCCCTTTTGTCTGAACTGGAGGCATTCTCTGAGCCAGGGCAACCTACTTTTGAGCTGATGAGTTGTCCCCTCCTACAGCTCCACACAAGGGTACTGCTAGCCTTCCCTCTAGGGCACCGGCATCTGTCTTGACACCATCCCATTCTCAGGACAGCGGTGGTTCAGGGCTTCAGTAGCCCCACTGGGCAGCTCCCGTTCTCCTGAGACCTCCCCAGAGTCCCCTTCTGAGGAGGCTTCTCTGAAGAAGACATGCAAGAGGAAGCATCTGAACTCTCCTGATTCACCTCAGATACCGACCTCGAGGAGTCCAAAGGGTCCCCAAGGTCACCCTCTGAAGGTATCTCCTTTGCAGATATCTTGGAAATTCTGAAGCAGAGAGGTCGCTGGAAGCCCCTTAATCCTTATGATGAGTCTGTATACCTGAAGGCCTTTGGATCTCAACCTTTAGTCTCTTGGGTGTCTCAGCCTTTCGATGAACTGATGGAATTGGTTAGCCAAAAGGGTAGGAGTCACCAGACACTGTGGAACCAGTCCCTAGGAGACTAAATAAATTTACAATGGCACCAACAGAAAAGCAATTTCTTCCAAAAGGTGTACCTGGTAGAGTTATGATGGTGGCAGCAGCCACCAAGATGGAGCTTTCTGAAATGTCCTTCTGTTCATCCACTGAATAAAGAATCTCGAACGATTGACAGATATGGGAAGCAAATTTTCTCTTCAGCGACTTTCACCCTTCAATTGCTGAACTATCTAACACTACACCAGATTACAGAGGGGTCTCCTGAAGGAGTTGGGAGATACTCTACAAGGTTCAGTAGCTGTGGGGGGTGTCGGTGACCTCCCAGCTATCTACCTTAAATTCCATAGTCTACTCTTCCATGAGACTGATTTTCCTATGCAGCGGATGGAGCGAGCAGGGCAGCGGGTTCAGGAGTTTCCTTAAGGAATTTTGGATGCACTTGTGTAACTTTGTGGAACCTTTTAAGTCTACCTTTGTCAATGCCCCTTTCGATGGTTCCTCACTTTTTGGACCTAAAGTCAAGGACACACTTCCCCCCAGATGCGAGCAGGAAGGAAAAACTCTTTGCCATTGGTGTGTTTTTTCGTGCCTTCCAGACCATATACTAAGGGCCAGAAGGGTGGAAAAATGTGGTTCAAAACATCCCAGGTAGTTTTTCATGATGCATGTGGTGAATCCTTCCCCAGGTGCAGAGGGGGGAGGAAATAATGGGGGACGCCGTCTGAGGCAGAGGGTATCTGCAAAATCATGGTGACCTTGATTCGTTTCGTGACCAACCTTTTCAGTGCTCCTGAAAGGTCGTCTGCCTGTCCTACTCTGGAGGCAGTCTGGGGGGGGGGGGGGGTGATTTATTTCTGTACCCAGAAGCCTGGCGAAATATTACAGAAGACAAGTGGGTACAAAGTATAATATCCAAAGGTTACTCTATGCCCTTTTCTCTTCCCTGTCCCACAACTCAGAAGGATCCCGAATATTGCACCCAATTTAAGGGAACAGGCAGCTATAGAGGTTTAAGTGTCATCCAAGAAGTCCCCACAGATGAAGTAGGATTCAGAACTTTGCTTGAGATTCTTTTTGATGCCAGAGAAGACTGGACTGGAGACCCACATTGGATCTCTGCAAACTAAGTGAATCTGTAAAGAAGTCCAAGTTCCAAATGGTGACACTACAGTCATTTCTTCCCTTTTTGGGGAAAGACGATTGAATGTGCTTGATAGACCTCCAAGATGTGTCCTACCACATAAAAATGGACCGAACATCAAGGAGTCGCCAGTGCTTCTGGCTGGGAGCCAGTCCATTTTCAGTTTCGAGCTCTGCCCTTTGGCCTCACTGCAGCTCCCAGAGTGTTCGCCAAATGCATGGCAGTAGTCACGGCTCACTTCAGACTGTTAGGAATCCAAGTTTTTCAATATCTAGACGACTGGCTCCTGACTGCCACCACCAGACATCATCTTCAACGGTCGAGAGACTAGACATTACACATTTGTTCTCTGTTAAGGATAACAATAAATGTAGAAAAATCTGCCTTGTTGCCTTGTCAGCATATTACATTTATAGGAGCAGAGTTGTACAGTCTCCCCATGATAGCAAAATTACCTACAGAAAGAGTTGTGGTATTCTTGACAACAGATTTCTGATCTTCTGCCAAAGACAAAAGTAAAAACAGTCCTGAAAGTTCTAGGTACAATGGCATCAACTATAACTCTGGTTCCGTTAGCCAGGATGCACATGAGAATTCTCCAGTGGCTCCTCCTTTTCTCAGTGGTCCCTACAAGAACTTCCAATGTCTCACCAAATTCTTCTTGCAGAGTCTTGCAAAAAGGACTTGAGATGGTGGCTCTTTTACAGCCATGTCACATCTAGTCGACCTTTTACCCCACAGCAGCCTCTGGCTACAGTGACCACGAATGCCTCCCAGATAGGGTGGGGGGGCATTATCTGGGAAGGACTATCCACGGCACTTCGTGAGATCACGAGACCCATTTGCACATCCGTGTCCTAGAGATGAGAGCAGTGCTGTTAGCGTTGCAAGCACTTCAGGACTCTCTTCCATTAGGAACCATTGCAATTCAGTTGGACAATATGTCTGTGTTCTTGTACATAAACAAGGAGGAACCAAATCCTATCCCCTTTGCTGAGTATGGCAGTGGGCGATCTCTTCCCAATGTTTTCTGGTAACAACGCACATCCTGGGGAAATCCAATATGATAGCAGACAGGCTAAGCAGAGTTTTTCTGCCTCATGAGTAGTCCCTGAAGAAAGAGCAGAAAAGATTTTCCAGAGATGGGGGTCAGCCTTGCTGCGACCTATTTGCCACTCACATGAATGACAAATGCCGCAGCTATTTTGCCCCGATTTCCCCCCTCTGGGGGAGTCACCCAGGGATGCTGTTCACGATTGGCCCTCAGGACTTCTCTATGCCTTCCCTCCTTTTCCCCTGATCCCTCAAGTCATTCAGAAAGCTTACTTGTTGGGAAGCAGGATAATTCTCATCGCTCCATACTGGCCACATCAGATTTGGTTCCTTTTTCTCTGGCCATACCTACAGGAGGAACCATGGACCCTGGACATAGTTCCAGACCTTCTCACTCATATGTTGGGAATCCCCCACCCCTCCCTCCAAACCCTCATGGCTGCTCCAGTTCCCAACTTAGTCAGACTTCACACCAGTGGCTTCACACCAGTAGTTGAACATATCCTGGTATCTTTGCACAAAGCTGCTACTAGGAGGGTATATTCTAGCAAATGCAAAAGGTTTTCCCTTTGGACTCTGAGTAAAAATATTGATTCCTTTTCTGCTCCCATCTTTTCTATCCTTGAGTTCTTATCGGAGATCTTTCAGCAAGGTTCTGCTGCAGCTACCATTAAGGTACAATTAGCTGCAATTTCTAACTTTTATATAGGAGATGGAATTTCTAGCTTGATATCACACAGGTTATGTAAGGCCTTTCTCAGAGCTACTTGTTTGTTGAGACCCCCTGTTAAAGGACCACTCTTGCATTGGGACTTTAAGTTTGTTGCAAGTTATCTGACCTTGCTCCCCCCCCCTTTGAACCCTCATCTTGTAACCTAAAAGTTTGTCTTGGAAGACAATTTTCTTAGTTGCTATCACCTCTGCAAGAAAAGTCTTGGAATTGCAAGCCCCATCAGTCAAAACTCCCTTCCTTAATCTTCCATAAGGATAGGGTATCCCTATGGACAAATCCTTCCTTTTTGGCTAAGGTGTGTTCTCAAGGTTATTTTAAACCAATCTATCAAACTGCCAATGTTCTTCCCTAATCATAGCAACAAGGCAGAATACAAGTTGCATCAGTTAGATGTGCATAGACAACTTCGCTTCTATTTATGTAGAACCAAAGCTATCAGGAAATCTGACCAGTTGTTTATCTCATTTTCAGATGCCAAGAAAGGAATGCTAGCTTTTAAGTTTCACTCTCAAACTGGCTCCCAAATTGTAATGCATTTATCTACAATGCCAATAACGGACTACTACCATTTAAAGTCAAGGGTCATTCTACTAGGGCCATGGCAACATCATCCGCTTACTTAGCTAGACTATCAATGGACAATATTTGCACCGCTGTCCATCTTTCCATTCATTCTTACGACCTCCCACCTTCCCCCTACCTAAGGCTCCTAGAGAACCTGGAGGATTCATTCCTTGGACAGGAGCTCCTCTGCCTTTCTTCTTCCTTCCTTGTAATACCCTTTGTGGTAGGACTAGTGGTCTCGTATGACTGAGTAGCAGTAAACAAGATCTGGGGATTTGCACAATGCATTATGGGATATCTATTCAGCCATGAGCCAAGTGAAAGACTTCGAGCTATAGTATGCGGCAGAGTCCCCAACAAGTAAGAATAAATGGCGAGATGGACAACAAACTTGGAACGTTATGGTGAATACATAACTTTTTTCATACCACTGGGTGGCTAGGCCAACCATGGTTTTTGTTCCATTCTGTGCACAGACTTGCAGACTCTGCACCTACAGTCAGTTGTGCCTAGTCCACCTACTGCTGGTCTTTGGAATATGGGAGGGAGCTGAAGCACCTGGAGAGAACCTATACAAACACCGGGAGGACATGTAGATTTCATAAAGGAGATATCCTAGCTGAGAATCGAACTGGAGAATTTCTTGATAAGTGACACTATCTGCTGCACCTCTTTGACCCAGTTTTACCAAGTTTTTCTTTGAATTCAAAAATGCACTACGGAAAAAATAAAACTGTTTTTGTTTTTTAATTGTTTTATCTGTTTTCCGTGAATGAGGTATGAATAGAGTATTTTTTTTTACTCTGGTACAAGTTAAACTATCTTGTAGAGCTGATGGTTGCCTTTTTCATTTCTTTGTTTCAAGGTGAACACAGTACTATGTAATCAGCAGAGAGATAATTAGAAAGTTTGTTTAATATGGAAGAAGATGTTAAACTACACAACCATGGGAGACAGCGGGATAATAATTCGCCAGGACTGATTGAGCGACGAATATCTGCTTCAGAATTCTACTGCCATTGCTGCTATGAAATTCTTATAAACCCCATCACCTTGAACTGTGGTCACAGTTTCTGCCAGCACTGTCTAGCTAAATGGTGGGAGTGTTCAAGAAAGACTGAATGTCCAGTGTGCCGTGAGAAATGGGAGGGCTTTCCCAAGGTCAGCATATTGCTTAGGTGAGAATAACTAATTTTATCAAGTCATGATAGCTGTTTAGGCTGCATCTGGAAAGTTTTGTTTTTTATTTTGCTGACTAGTTTTAGGAACATGGCAACCTTTCTCTGGCATGTACATGAGACTATAGTGATGTTCTCTGTAGAATTAAATACATATGATCTATGCTATGTTGATGTTGCAATGTATTAGTAGAATTAATGAATTTTGTGAGCATGCGTGTGTGTGTGATTGTCAACATTAGATCAGTGTTTCAGTGCTATTTTGCGTGGCATTCAGCAAGAATATGACCAACCCAGCCAGCTGTTCAAAGCTTGAGGACACCTTCTGTGCTGTAACAGACAGGAGCTTAAGTGGAGTCCTAATAAAAGGCAGAAAACCAAATGCTTCAGAACTTTGTTGCTGCCAAAATTTGCTCCTTCTGTGGTCTTCGTGGAAATGACATTTGGCTAGCGATCCTTCAAGGTCCAAAGTCCCCTTCTGGGAAAAACATTCCACAATGATATTTTTCTCAAAAAAAAAAGCCCCAGCGTGTTCTTTTGTGACACTAATTTTTACACTAGGAAACTTATTTTTGTTTGGCCTTTGGTTCTGTGCTAAGGGATTCTGTTAGTGAATGCTTGCGGAAATGTGTTTAGATCTGTTTTTTGAACTTTTTCTAATGTATTCTGATACAGAAATTTTGTGTTAAGGGCAGGAGTTGGTACTTTTTAGAAACTGTCAGGGTGTTTTCTTTTTAAACCTCCAAACCACTTTATGTTGCAGAAAGTTTACAGACTTCTTACTGTCTCCACTAACCATCTGTGAATCTTTGACCTATGGAGCAGTTATTGGTTTCCCCAGATGTTAATCATATCACTGCTGCAGAAAACTTGGCTGTATGGGTTGTATCCTGCCAAGAATACAGCAGCCAGCCAGCTTCCAAAGTTTCAGGATACCTTCCATGTGCTGAAATTGTCAGGCAGCTCGAGCGGAGTTGACCTGACTGAAGGACAAGTTAGGGCACCAAGCACTTCAAAGCTTTACTGTTGCCGAAGATTATGATCCACTAAAGCTTTCAAGGATTGACAGCCAGCTTGGTGGTGCTCCTTTGCTGTGCAGATAAGTTCCCTTGGGGGGAACCTTGCATTTTCTAAATTTTGATTGTCTTTTTATCACTTTCTTCTTTAGGAACATTATTTTAAAGCTGGAAGTTTTGTGTTTTAACAGACTAAGAGACTATCTATCTAACATAAAATACTTAAATTGTCTAAAACCTAAAATCTTCGATCTCCTATATCGATTTTAGATTATTTTAATTGCGACTCTGGTGTTATAAATGTAGTTGATTCTTTTATGATGCTTGTATTTGTTCTGAAGTCCTTTGTGGATGAAAGTGCTGATTTAAAGTTATTATACGCAAAGCTGTTTGTTTGATTATTTATCTTCCTTTCTGAGCGTTAAGCAGATTTTTGTTTGTTCATTACTTATTGTTTACAGTGCAGTTTTATTACTGCTAATAGTACTTCCAGGCATGTGTCCACTAGTACTGTTTTAATTAGATTTGCATGGCTGCATTCTCTGAACCTCCCAGCCAATGTTAAATGAGATTTTAAATTCCCATTTGGATAGAGATTTAATTCTGGCTCCTATGCTGCAGAGGTGATCAAAGTGTTGATGCAAGGGGTAAGCAGGTCTAGGGAATCTTAAGATTTTTCAGCCCTCCTTTTCCAAATTTTCTAAGGGATTCTCTAACTTTCTCCAAGTTTGGCAAAAAAAAAAAAGTCTCTGCAATATACAGGTAAACAAGATGCTGTAAGAAGAAATGGCAAAGGGGTTCCCAAAAAGAAGACCTGAACTTCCTGAAACAAAGGACAGTCCATCATGTTTGAATGACTTCTCACGAGATCTTGTGACACCTTCCCACCCTGGCCCCGTTTTTCTTCAGAAAGTTTGTCTCCTTTTTTTTTCTCTCTGACAACAGATAGTTTCAGGCAAATGAGAACATCTTCCAGTAGGTTTACAGGTGAGTGGGAGAAAATCCTCCTTTCTAGGTGTCATCCATCATTCTCCAGATCAGACTCATCTGTTTCCACCATTTCTTTATCACATGCTGTCCAAAGACATTATGGGGCAAGTTCTTCCTTCCCAGATGGGGAAGGTTTTTTTATTCAAGGATGTTCTTGGTGTCAAAGAAAATGCTTGGAAACAAGTTCTGGATTTTCTTTCCTAAACATGTTTGATGGTGCCCAAATTCAGAATGATGTTACTTTACAACCGGTTACCTCCTCTTCCTCTTTCAAGTGTTCCTGGTAACACTAGACTTAAAAGATGATCTGAAGTTGTTAATAATCTTCCTATTCATCACTGATGGGTTCGGTTCAGAGCCCTCCAAACCGAGTTGGCCTTAGACCAAGCTTGCGTGCACCAAAAGCTCTCAATCTAAGCTGCTACCCACAATGTCCTTTACTGAGACCTCCAATCTCGTTTCCCGCACAGCCATATAGCAGCATTTCACTGAGCTCTCCAGCTAAGTGATTTATCTTGTACATTTACAAGTTTTTGTAAGTTTTTTCCCATTTATAGTTTGTTCGTTGATATCTCTATTCTCAGCTCTACCCACAGGTATCTTTCTTACCATTTTTGCTATTCTTGAAATTTCTATCCTTGTGGTATCTTATTACCATTGTTGGTATTTCCTCTCCCTCTCTCTCTCTTTACTTCATTTCCTCCACTTTCCTCACTCTTTCCCTTTTGTGTGAGCGTGTTCTGTTATGTCTGAGAAGAAGGGAACTACGGAGTTTAAACACTGCTGCTCTTGCAGTAGTAAACTTCCAAATAGCTACCTCCATGAAGAGTGTGTGTGTACTTTTGGGGGTTCTGCATTTGCGGTGATTCCCCTGTGATATTTGTGCTAGCTTCAGTCAGCGGACACTGAATGAACGTCTGAATTTATTTTGAAGGGCCTGCTTGCTTTGCCTTTTTCGGAGGCTATTTCTGCGACTGAGGTCTCACCCCCTCCTTCTGTGGACAAGAAACGTCCTCTCCCTGACCCGTCTTCACGGGTCAGTGACGGAGGGGAAAAGCCATACGCACAAGGCCCAAAAATCTTCCTCAGAGCACCGTACTGCCCTTTCTGTTCCGACTACATCAGTTCTGAGCTCCGCTCCAGCAAAGCTTACAGAGGTCGCCTCGTCAGCGCCTACCCTGGCACAGACTACGGCACCATTTGCTACCTCTGTTCCAATCAGTTTGTCTCTGTCTCTGCACTGACGTCACCCATTTCCGCTCTGATGCCGGTTCTGACAACTTTGGAGCAATTTTTGACATCCACCCCTGTTGTGACTCCAAACCCGTTCACTGCTCCAACCATACTGTTGCCGGTTTCTAAATTGGAATCTGTACCATTCTTTGATGCACCACGGACCCGATACTAGTGGACTGTGGACCCGTTTGCCGGACAAGCCTGCAGCCCCTTTTTGGACCAGTCTGATTCCCCTTCAGGGGCATCGGAGAGATCCACCAGAAGCCTTTCAGAATTAGATGTGGTGCACCTTTTTGACCAGCTGCTGACCTCCAGAGGACTTTCAAATTTGCCTAGACCCTATCCCACTCCAGGCTTTGGGTCTATTACTCCAGTGACCCCTACATACTCTCCTCCCTTGGATCCCTCTGTTCCAAGGCTCCTATATCAGACGTTTTCTAGAGGACCCCCTTCCTCTGCACCGACAAGTGTCTGAGGCCCCGAGGCACCTTTGGATGTCGGCTCCATCAGAACCCACCATCCCTCAATCTCCTGCTGGGGGAGGTGGAACCTCCAGTTCTGGTATCTGTTCTGACTGCGTTATCGGTCCCGACTTTGGATCAGAGGATGACTACTGCTCCAAGTTTTCTTGAGGCTCTGTCCCTAGGGGTGGACCTTGCGGAGCGGGGTGTGACCCTGGTTCCGATTTTTGTCTTCGGTTCCGGGCTCCCACTCTTTGGGCGGGCCCGCTCTCCGGGTGATGGAGAGGGTGCTTGCTTATACCAATCCTCCTACGTTGGTTATCCCCTCCCCAATTCCTTCTGAGCCACAGCTGTCAAAGGCCACCCCCCCCAGGATTCTGAGAGCATAAGGCCCAGCAAACCTCTGCCGAGGGTATTTCACTTTCCGAGTCTTCTTCGGATGCTTCCACCGAAGAACCCCCTCGGAAACAGGCATGCAAGAGGAAACACATGGACTCCCCAGAGGAGTCCCTCACGGAAGATGCAGATTATGATGATGGGGAAGGATCCCCATGGTCACCCCCTGAATGTCTCCTTCGGAGACCTCCTGGAAATCTTGAAACAGAGGGGTAGCTGGAAGCTCTTCTAATCTTCCTCTGAGGAATCTGTATTCCTGCAGGCCTTTCACTCCTGGCCCTCTACTTCTTGGGTGACCCCCCCCCCCCTGCCGATGAGTTGGTTAAGTTCATCGTGCAGTGGGCATGGAAGAACCCAGACTCCGTTGAGGCCATCCCCTGGAGATCAGACAAGGTACTCTCCCCTCCAGAGGATCAACCCCATTGGTCTAGAGGTTTGCCAGTGGACGCTATGGTGGTGGTGGTAGCCAATAAAAAGGACCGTGCAGTAGAGAGTCCTGCTGTTCAACCCAACAGAGTCCTGGGCAGTGGACAGGTTAGGGAAGTGAGTTTTTGCATCAGTGACCTTTGCAGTTAGGTCTGTTGACTTTTGGCACATTTTACGAGTCTCCAGAGAGATCTTATCTCCGAAATCTCTGGAACCCTTGCGGGCCAAGTATCGGATGGAGCACGAGAAAGTTGCTTCCCAACTTGCCACCCTAGAGTCAATATCCAATTCATCCATGAGGTTGCTGTCACACATAACCGAAGGAGCAGCTAGAGCTGCAGGTGCAGGCGTAGTCATGAGGTGCCATGCCAGGATGCGCATTTGTGACCTTGTGGACTCAAGTCTTCCTTTTTAAATGCCCCTATCGAACCATCAGCTCTGTTCGGTGCTAAGGTCAAGGATACATTAGCCAGGTGCGAGCAAGGCAGGAAGACCTTGTCTGCCGTTGGCCTACGCTTTTCCAAACCTCAGCATTCCTTCTCCAGTATGCAGAGGAGTGGGAAGATGTGGCACACGTCTCAAGTTCCTTTCTGTGACGCACATGGTGAGGACTTCTCCAGAGGCAGATGGTGTTCCAATAATGGAAGACTCCCCTTTCGGGGCAGAGGGGGTCCCTGGAACCAGGGCTCCAGAGATTACTTCTCTGGTAGACCGTATCAGTGCTCCTGAGGCACTGCCTGATTCCTTTCCTCTGGAAGCAGTCTGGGCACGTTTTTCTCTGCATCAAGCTGCCTGGCTCTCCATTACAAACTATCAGTGGGTGCAGAGAATCCTTACCAGAGGCTACCATATTCCCCGAATATCTTATCCAAGACCTCTGAAATCCATTCCCGATGTTCCACCCAGTCAAAGGGAGGAGGTAGCTTCTTCTGAAATACAAAAGCTATGTCAAAAACGAGCCATCCAACAGGCCCCCCCCCCCCCAGATCAGTGCGGATCAGGGTTCTACTCAAGTTTCTTTTTGGTGCCAAGGAAAACAGGACTGGAGACCCATTCTGGATCTCCGACAACTAAACAAGTCAGTAGTTCAGACCAAATTCTGCATGGTCACGATTCAAACCATCCTTCCCTTTTTGCGGGAGGGTGTGGATGTGCTCCATTAGATCTCTAGGATGCGTATTACCATATCAAGATGGACAAGTGCACCAGGAGCCTCCTTACGGTTGGCAGCCAATCACTACCAATTCACAGCTCTGCCTTTCGGTCTCTCAACGGCCCCCAAAGTGTTCATGAAATGCCCTGCAGTGGTAACAGCTCATGTGAGACTTCAGGGATTCCAGGTGTTTCTGTACCTAGACGATTGGCTCATCTCCACCCCCACCAAGTGTTTTCTGGTCAGGGCCCTCCACTACACCCTGGTTCTAGCGGAGTCCCTGGGCATCACCATACATTGGGAGAAATCCAACCGTCAACCCTCAACTGGAATTCATAGGGACAATCCTGATCTCACTAACTCTTCACAGGCTTCATAGAGTAGGGGCACAAGTTCAAGTGATACTCTGTCGAAGAAAGGTGTCTGCAAGGGAAGTTCCCCAAGCCTTTGGGTCTATGGCTGCAGCCATCCCTATTGTTCCCTTAGCCAGACTACACATGAGATTACTACAATAGCTCCTTCAGGCCCAGTGGATACCCAATCTTCACTCCCTGAGCTCACAGATTCTCATCACCAACACTTGCAAACAAGATCTCCTCTGGTGAATGAGTACAGACGAAAATCTTTGGTGTCACCCCTTCCAGTCTCTCCAGCCCAGTGCTACTGTGACCACCGATGTTTCCCTGATGGGGTGGGGGGGGCCACTTCCAGGGAAAGTCCGTCCAAGGCACGTGGTCCGATGTAGAGGTAAACTTTGCATATCAATGTCGTGGAGTTGAGTGGTGCTATTGGTGTTGCAAGCTTTTCCTCCGCTCCTTCAGTCTGGAACGATTACTGTCCATAAACAAGGAGGGACCAAATCCCAGCCCCTATGTTGCGAAGCCGTAAGAATCTGGCAGTGGGCGATAGCGTCCAACCGCTTTCTGAATGCCACGCATATCCTGGGGAGCTCCAGCGTGATTGCAGACGGGTTGAACAAATGCATTCTCCATCCTCACAAGTGGTCTCTCAACCAGAGTGTGGCGGCGGAAATTTTCAGCCATTGGGGCCAGCCATGCTGCGACCTTTTCGCCTCCCCCTCAAACACAAAATGCAGCAGCTACTTCGCCCTCTTCCCCCTCTCGGGGAGTCAGAGAGACTTTGATTCACGATTGGCCCACTGATCTTCTTTATGCTTATCCTCCAATTCCTGTGATCCCTCTTGTTCTAAGGAAAGCTTTTCGGTTGAGAAGCAAAGTGATCCTCATTACCCCATTCTAGCCTAGTCAAGTGCGGTTTCCCTTCCTTCGACCTCATCTGTTACAACCTCCTTGGATCCTAGACACTCCTCAGGACCTCATATCTCCCCCACAAAGGCAGACTCCCCCAAATCTGTCCACTTTCAAGCTGACAGCTTGGTTTCTCCACTTCCATTAGTTGCCAGGCAGGAAACCCTCATCACCCATACGTGATATTATCTTGGCCTCTCATAAACCATCCACCAGGAAACTTTACAGGGACAAATGGAAAAGATTCTCTATTTGGTCACATAATCAGAAGCTAGACCTGTTCTCAGCCCCCGTAGCCACTATTCTTCATTATGTGGCTGAACTGTTTGACAATGGAGCCTCAGCTTCCACCATTCGAGTCCATCTAGCAGCTGTTTCCAACTTCCATAACAGGTCAGATTGAGTCCTGCTTATTTCCTCTCGCCTTTGCAAGACTTTCCTCAAGGGTATTTTCCACAGCAGGCCTCTCATCAGGCAGCCGGTGGAGGCATGGAATATGTCCTGGGTTCTACAGTCTTTCTCTACCCCCTTTTGAGCCGGTTGCAGTATGTGATCTAGAATTTGTCATGGAAATCCTTATTTCTGGTAGCTGTACCCTCAGTCAGACGAATTTCTGAATTACAAGCATTATGTTCCCAAGTTGACAGTAACCTCTCTTTTGACACTCGCATTGCCAAAGTGGTTAGGAAGACCTACATTGCCCACCTGATCATGAAGGGATTCGCATCCAGATCAGGAGAGGTCATTGTACCCCTGTACTCTTCACTTATCAGACCAATGATTGAGTACAACGCCCCATTCGGAATGTACCTTACCCGACACCTGCAGCAGTTGGAAAGACCCCAAAAGTTCCTCACCAAAACATATGTCATACGATGCCCGACTGAAGAAACTCCAGCTCTATTCAGTCGCATACCATCTGCTCAGAGGTGATCTGTGCCTGACATACAAGGCCATGTCCAACCCAGAATTAATGGACATGCTCCACCTCAAAAAATCCAAATCCACCAGAGCCACGAGAACAAGAGACTTGAATCTGTCCCCTCCAGCACGTCCTATTTATATCCTTGTTGAGGTTTATCACCCAGAGACTCCCTACACTATGGAACAGAATCCCAGTCTGTGTGAGGCAGAGCCCCTCACTGACTCTGTTCAAGAGAAGTCTTGACGAGTGGATGGGAGATTGTAGGTTTACCCCGGGAATCATCTCTGTATCACTGCTGGACAGAGGCACAGCAAACTAATAGGTATAGTATTCTCATCCTAAGGGGTGGTGAAAGCCACACACACTCTGGCTAGGCTTATAAATGCCCTAGGGCAGATAGCCTAGTATGAACCTATGTATTCAAGAGCCCTTATCTGATATTTCATAAGGATAGAGTATCACTTAGTACTAATCCATCCTTTCTCCCCAAAGTGGTTTCTGACTTCTCGATTAACCAGTCCATTGAGCTGTCTGTGTTTTTCCCAAATTACTCTAACAAGGGAGAGTACTGCCTACATTCCTTGGATGTTCATAGACAGTTAAGTTTCTATCTGGGCAGAACTAAATCCTTTCGCAAGTCGGACCAGCTTTTCATCTCCTTTGCGGGCAAGTCGGACCAGCTTTTCATCTCCTTTGCGGGCAAGTCGGACCAGCTTTTCATCTCCTTTGCGGGCAAGTCGGACCAGCTTTTCATCTCCTTTGCGGGCCCTAGATTGGAAGGCACAGTATTGAAAGTTTAATTTGTCTAAATGGCTCAGGGATTGCATTGTCTTCACATATTCACTTACAGAGGGATCTAAGCCTGGTCAAATCAAAGCTCACTCAACTAGGGTTGTTGCAGCATTTGTTGCCTTCCACTCTAGGGCCTCCATGGATGACATTTGTG